>NC_041337.1:13249424-13549424 GCF_004354835.1 Perca flavescens
ATTTTGTTTAAGTGATTGCACCCTGATTGACTGATGCTTGACATCCAAAATAATCAGTCAAGCATTTTTATAAATGTAATGTGTAAAAAAAGTGGATGCTTTGCATACATTGCCTATTTTATCAAAGTAAGCAAGCAGCTTTAGGTGGAAAGAAAAGCAATCTGTTTTCCTCTGTGACATTAAATCAGTGATGCAATCAGTTTTATTGAAACATCTGATAAGTAATAGTGAAGGTAAATAACGGTACACTTAAAAAGATTTAGCAGTGTTTCATTTTTCACTGTTTGGCCATTGACTCAGCATCTCTGGTTGTGCTATCTATTCAGGCTATGATTGGAATATTTCTTTAAGCTTCTGGAGAAGGTCAGAAAAGTAATTAACCTTGTTCCGTGTGCATCAACAGAGGGACTGAGTTGAGAGTTCTTTCTCTCTCCCTCCCTCCCTCTAACACACACACACACACACACACACATACACAGAGTAAGGTTGTACTGACAGATTAATGAAAAAGCGATTAAACATTTGGACTTCGATGTTTTTTTTCCTCTGATTTAAATTAATGGAAATAAAGACAACATTAACACAAAGTCCATAACATGAATTTACCCTTTAGAGACTGACACACAGATAGACGGACACTGACATTTAAATAATAGCACTGTAATTACAGGAAGCAGGAATGGGCTTTTCTCTGTTTGGCTCTCACTTCCTGTTGGCTGCCTTGTCCATCCCGTCCTGCTCCCCCGCCCCAATCTTTCACTCTCCAGACTTGGACTGTTTCAATTTAAGAAATCCACATAGGTGTTGAGGGGGCTTTAATGGCGGTGTTATTTCTCCCCAGTCAGCTTAGTTGGCCGCCTGGAGACTTTTTCACGTAGGCTGAGTGATTTCTTGCTGTGCACCTAAATGCTACAACCCAATCCTCCGACTCTCCCTCACTCCAGCACTTGTGTTTTTGCAAATAAGCTTGTTACATCACATAATGCTCCCCTACCCTTACGCAGCAGGCTATCGATTCTTGGACCAAACTGCTAATGTGAACAAATGTTTCACAGATTTTTCACTTTCCATTTCCTGGCTTACTTTAATTGTATGCATGGGTCTTTAAAGTGAGAGCTGGGGTTGCAACATAGTCATCAATTTCTTCAGGTTTCTTTTTAAGAAAAGACATTGGTGTTTGTAGGGCAGAGTTGGTGTGATAAAATATGTTCGCCACACATTTTAAACAGAAAAGAAAGCCTGAAAGAGTCTATTCCTTTCTCTGAGGTACAGAGCCCAGTGTGGTGTTTTCTCTCCCACTCGCAGCCAGGTTGTTTATAATGCATGTATCGTACTGCCATCACATAACGCTTTTGATCACAGAAGATGGATATTCACTTTCACGCATCATTTAACAAGAAGATGACAACTGCGGCTAGCAGCGTCAGATGCAACACATGCCTAAACAAACCTCGTCCAGCTGCAAGGGCGCTCGCTCACCCAATGAAATGCTGGAATAAAAAAGTATTTTAAACCATACAGCTTTCTTTTTTACAATATTCTCATTCATTGAACTCATTTTTATTTTTAAGAGTCTCACAATGTCAAAAGTAAGCAAATAAAAACATAAAATGGGTTGCCAGAACATGTTTGTACAATGTAAGTACACTGACATCATGCTGTCATTTGAAGAGGTAATTCTGATTAGGTTTTGTGGAAGTTTGTTGACGAGAATAAAAAAGAGTCCCTAAAGTAATTCTGAATAAACGGTGGTGAATCATTCAACTTGTACATTTCGTGAAATATTCTATAAAGCTAGAAGAATAATGAAACACTAAACTAGCTCGGCCTAACATAAGACACAAAGGCTTTTTCCTCAGCTATCACCCATCAATCAGCTGATTGTGTTTTCACACAAACCTCATAATTTACACTTTCCAATGTGTCCACTGCCAATTTCTTTTTAAAATTGTGAATTAGATCAAACATAAAAGGGGAGAGGGCCAGGAAAATCAAGGTAAACAAGCAGGTGATTCATACTTTACTTCATTGGAATCAGATCATTGATATCAGATACGTATAATACAGTATGTCTTCTATATTGTTTGTGCTGAATTGCTTAACATGGGTGCCGAAAGCGCTTCAGCAGCCAGTGTGCAGTAAAAGATAGACTACTTAAATAAGAAAAAAGAGTAGGCCTACGAAGGATGAATGAAGAAAGGAAAAATCATCTTTAAAATAGAACCATCTTAAAGTAGTGCAAGGAAACGATGCCAGTGGAACTTAAGTTTCACTTTCGGTTTCCGATGGAGATATTACTGTAACATTGGTGCACCGAAGAGAGAAGAAATAAACAGTAACGTTGTCAGGTGGTATCGATGAATAAATGCTGCAGATCCTCGAGACCAACATTTGAGGCTGTGGTTCATAATTGTCATGGGGTGAAACATAGGTCTGGTCTGTCTAACAAAGTAACATTAATTACACCATAACACTTTAGATGAGTTATCCAGAACAATAACTCGTTTAGCTTAAATAGTATGATGACATCAAAAAGTAGTCGTCAATTATTTGTCAAATGTATCATGTGAAGTGCTACTTCAGTACACAACAAACAAACATTACTGGGACCACTACAGATGAAAATTTAAAGTTATAGAGTGTAGTTTCTGTCGCCCACATGAGGAATTCTAAGTAATGACAACAAAACTGTCGGCTCGTCCACATAATACAGCCTTCCGTGATCGCGCACCACCCCCACCCCTCCTCCACGCAGTTGCTAGTAGCCAAGGAGGACACGGAGGATAAAAAAAACATGGCGGACTCTTATCTGACTGATAGTCTTAATTAGCGTTGTAGCAACTCATTTGGCAATGGCTTGAATATAACGGACGTTCATTAATATCAAAAAGCTTTAATATCTATATATACATTATAGACAGCACCGCTGACTATCCCTGTAACCAATACACAAAAGAAAATCACCATCAATTATCACAATACCAGACCTACTGTATTTGAATTGTAGAAAAAAATTGAAATGTGGGAAGCAATTCAACATGGCAATGTTGCTTTCACTATTGTCCAGCTCAACTCACACCACTACACTGTAGATATGCTGATCAATTGTAAAGGCCCTGACACACCAGGGAGACGATCGGCTGTTGTCCCACTAGTTTTTTTCCCCAGTCTGCCTCTTGTATAGTCAGCACCTTCAGAGAGAAAAAGGTTGAGTGTGCTGTAATTCACTGGTGATGGACAGGCATGATGGACAGTTATGCACTCTTCCTCATTAAGCCCAAAGTTTTTTACTCTTCTGATTGAACTCGGTTTGGTACCTGGATGAGAAAAGGTCATCACAGGAAGTAACCTGCCGGTCCCAGTGACATTTCTTTCTTGGGCCTCGGTTTAATTATTAGTCTGCATCATGTAGCCAGAATGCTGACACTAGCTGTCTTAATGAAGAAACAACATCCTTGGCTCTCAGAGGGTTTTAGACTCACTTGACCTCTCCAGACCTGCCCACACAAATCACCATTCAACTCTCAGCCATAGCAAAGTATTCCTCCTGTACTTTTACAAGAATGACGATTTCAATTATTGCATTCAGGCTATCTCAGCTTACTCACATTTAAAACTTTGATTTACCAAAATGATTGCACTGTGAAATAGAAAACCTCGATAAGCAACTGTTTTTCCAACTTTGTGTTGCCTCGTCAGTAAGTCTCAACTTTAAAATGAGTTTTAGCAATGCATCATTAAGATTAAAATAAGTGCCATCAAAGGTAGTGGACCAGCTGTGGATGAGAGGAGATCTTCAGACACTAACAACCCAGCCCAATTATACGACATCAGTCAAGATGAGAATCATGATTTCAATCACCACCTTTGAAACATGATCGGAAATGCAGAGCATGTTAGGATCAACACACACCAAAGACTTTGCCTTCTCAGAGGGACATGGGACGAGGAGCATGAAATGCAAAAAACCCCCCCAAAAAAAACGGTTGTAGTGGAACTGATCAGGTACATGCACTGCTTAAAACACCCAGCTCAGAAGAGCTCTCTGATTATGCACCACATCACACAAATGGTTTTTTTCGCGGCATTTTAGCATTCAGGAAATTATTTTCTAATGACTTTAGTACATAATTTATATACAGCATCTGTTGTTGTGCGCGGCGAATCACTGATTTTCTTGCCAAGGGAGTCTTTGAGTATGACAGTGTTTCTCTTTTTATGTGGCTTTTGAATGGGACACACTCAAAATATACTCTGACATCCATGGCAATTAAATTAGTTGCTACAATATCCGTTCTTGCACTCCAGCAGTAGTAAAAAAATAAATAAAGCACCTTTAACATAAACGGGACATGAAAGGACTTTCTAAAACCTTTCAGCATTATTTCTCTCACATAGTTTCCACCAGAAGTGCCCTAGTTTCAGTTGCATTTTTGAATAATGAATGCTTCATGACACAGTACTTGGGCATCAATCCAAAAAACAAATCTATTTGCCAAAGCAAATCTAGAATTAATAATGACTGGAAAAGGAATTATTGCTGATTTAACGCATTCATATTCATTTTCGACAGTAACATCCATCAAATGTGAGTCTTTCCATTATGTCTTCTGAGCAAACACCAAAACCCATTTAACAACAATGTAGGCTGAGTCTGAGGAGAAAAATATCCTTCAAAGCTCTCACACACACACACACACACAAAAACACACACACACACACACACACACACACAGACACACACACACACACACACACACACACACACACACACACACACACACACACACACACACACACACACACACACACACAGAGTGCAGCATGAACCTTTTGACAGCCATGGATCAATTTTTACTTTATTGAAGAAAAACCTAGACATGTTCTGAATGCTTTGTTTAGCCATGGGCAGTTTAATATCATCCCAATCATAGAAGTAGTTCAAATACAGACTGACTCCGTCCCACAAAATGAATCAACATGTGTGTGAGTATGAGAGACAAAGAGGAAGCGTGAGATAGGAGGGGACAAACAGAGAGACAGCGAATGAGACAGAAAGAATGCAGAATTACCCGGAGTAAGATGTGGTACAGATGGTGGGGAGGGTATGTATGGGGGGGCCAACCATCCTGTGTTCCCCAGACACATAACTCAAATGCACCATTATTACATTGACACAATGACTGCTTCACAGACATCTCCATAGCTGGCCTGCATCCTTATACTGCTGTATAAAAACCTGGAGACACGTGAAAAATAACCACGAACTAAACAGTGAAATAAATTCCATCCAACGTGAGAGGGAATTTTAATATTGACAGTTTTATTAACTCTAGAGGTAGACCAGCTGAAGCTGGAAAATAATAAAACGCCTCATTAATTTTTCAGGGCCATCTCTCAAAACGAGTAGATTTGAAAGAAAGATGCAAGGATCCATAATTGTCCTCGTTGGTTGATTCCGTTGTTTGCGCCTAACTGGTGACATCTTTAATTTGAACATCACTTCTTTTTTTCTCCCACAGTGGTCCTCTGCAATAAATCAGCCATGACGGTTGCCATGCCAAGGTCTTCTGCCGCCCCTGGAGGGTGGTTCCTGAGACCTTATAGCTGGTGATTTGAGGCGATCCAGCTGGAAATGCTCTGCTGCTGAGACTGAGTGCAGGGTCAGGACTATAGCCAGGCCCTCTGGAGGAGCAGACTGGACAGCTGAACTCTGACTGCCTGGGCCAGACACAACATTAATTTTGCCCGATCCGACGTACATGGCAATGTGACTCTGCTCTCACTCTTCACTATTTAGCAATAGACTACTACGGCTGACAATAACCGTATAAGCTGTTGTGCTTGTCAAGGTCTTAAGATAATATTGTTTTTCTCACAAGAGACAACAGTAACCTAAGTACCAATAAAATGTTACTGTTTACAATTCAGCGCTCATTACCTGAATATGCATGGGTGTGTGTTAGTCTAATGATCTGTTAGTGTGTGCGCACCTGTGTGTGCGCGTGTGTATGTATGTGTGTGTGTCTGTGTGTAAGTGAATGCAGGTGCGTGTGCATGTGAATGCCCTACATTTAATTTACAGCTTCAGTTAAAATGACAACAACAGCCTTTGACAAAAGCCGTAAAGAACACGGCAACAAGGAATCTAATTAAATCATGTACGTGACCTGCTGAGAAGCGTGATGGCCAACTTGAGATCACAAAGGAAAAGCTGCACACAGAGAGAGAGAGAGAGAGAGAGAGAGAGAGAGAGAGAGAGAGAGAGAGAGAGAGAGAGAGAGAGAGAGAGAGGGAGAGAGACATAGAGACATATACTATTAATGGAGAAAGCTGTGTAAGGGTCATCTGTGGGTGTAATTTGTAGTGCAGTGTGCGGGGAGTAATTTCAATCATGCACAGTGGCTTCTCATAGGGTCACTTAGGCATCCTAGATTAATTGAGCTGAGATGGGCGGATGAGGAGGAGGGATACAACAAGAAGAGGGAGACAGAAGACATAAACTTTGGATTGTGGTGTAGCTTTCTTGCTTGTGAGCAGAAAGGGAAACAGCCCATGTCCTGACCCTCTCGACCCTGCTGTATGACAGAAAACAGCACCACACTGTGCTGTGCAGCAATGAGCTATGAGAGAAAACACAGCCAACGCATGGCTTCTCCTTCTCCACAGCTGGAGCCAGTAATCTGACAGCCATGTCTGTAAATCTCATCTCCACGCCTATTCTTCACACTGCAAGGAGAAGAACACACTTTTCTCTCGCTGATTTTATCCTTAATTTCATCAGAGGGAATCAGGACAAAAACCCTGGCTAACAGTCTTTATGCACTATATTTGGTAGAGTAGCCTTTTAATGTTAAATGGTTTAACGTGCGGATGGAAAATGGAGCATCATTGATATAATCCTCTTAAAGCACTCAATATCACTTGTGAAGCACTAATCTGAACAGGAATATTCTCAGTCTAAATCTCTTTCTATCTGGAGGAATCAGCATTGTGTGTTTTAAATAGCAGTCGTGGGTCAAATGGACTGGGAGCTTAAGAAAATCTCCTCAGCGGTTTAAATTATTTTTTAACCTGGTATTTGTAACAGCATATATTGGCAAAACAGGAGGAAATGGCAATAAAATAGAGAACATGAACTCATCAAAAGCTTGATTGCATTTCAATGGAAAACAAACATGTCGTTTCAATTCCAATGCTTTTCATGTTTTGTTTGGAGGGCCAAAATTGGCTGCAGAGAGACAATGAGATTCAGACAAAAAAAGAGTAACAAACAGAAGAGCGATGGACTGCAAATAAGAACCATTCCAGCAACTCAGAGGGGTGTCTTTTATACAAAGAGCACTCTAGCTGAACACAGGGGTGTTTTGATGCAGAGGGAGTTCACACATTGCCAGCTCCAGCTCAACAAAAAGGTGTTAGCAGGTGAGGAGCTGTGCACAGTGACTGCACCAGATAAACACACAGGTTTGTGAGAGGTTGAAAGCGTCTGTCACAGAAATGGGCTAGCTGGAGTACAAAGACCAGGTGAAAGCAATTCTGTTGGACCCATATTCACGTAATTTGCACATCATGCATTTTCACTTATACACATGAATCAGCACACAAACCCATTCCGAGGTTTTTCAGTCCGTCAAGTGGTCAGAGTGCCCACATTGGTTTATTTTTTTGTCTTTAATCTCAAGCTACCAACAAGGCAAGTGGAGGCAAATCAATTCTTCCCTAGTGTCACCATCTCCAAAATCTCTGCTGCAGCCTTGGGGATAAAAGGTTTGATGTGACATTACAAGTCTCTGTTCTTTGCCTGCTTTCTCTCACTCATTCAGCTTGGCTGTAGCACTCCATGTTTGCTCAGGTAGGCGATGCATTAAAACTGAAAGTGATTTAAGGTGTTTTAAATAAAGTGAGATGTAAATAGTTATGGAACCCAAACAGTGAGTTAATCAGAAGTGATTAAGGATAACTAAAATAAGAAACACAGAATACACCTTTAGCTCGAACTCCTTTTTATTGGTCAATATCAGTGGTCAGTTGGTGATAGCTGTTGTGATTGGTAGTAGATGAGGAAGAGAAACTGAGAGGGCGGACAGACAGACATGCGGTGTGCACATAGACTGTTAACAGTCACATCCGTGGCACAGAGTGGTAACGAGCTAGCAAAGGCAAGAAAAGGGTGAGGTCGGCAGAATGGATAAAGTTTGGAGGAAAACATTGTAACAGCAGATTAAGACGCCAATACACGTTTCCCTACATAATTTCAGTTAATTAACGTTTGGCTGAATGTTAGTGCTTGTTTGTGAGATACTGAAAATATTGACCTGTTAGCCGCTAAGCTAGCGGTAGTAAAGTAACAATGCTAAATGTTTGGCTATAGGCTGCTAACGTTATCTAAATGAATTGTATCGGCAGCATTAGGTAGCAGTAGTTTATTCAAGTTAGCTTATGTAACTAGTAAAAAAAAGTAAATTATGGACTATGGAGTGTGAGCTTGGACTAAATTCAAGGTCAGATAGACCCCGTAGTGACCAGTAGCGTCATGTGGGTCCTCTGATGAAGACTCTTGTTGGACTGTTCAGATGTTGCAAGGTCAGATAGCACCACCGGAAAAGCCTCTGACGAAGATTTCTGCCGCCTGCTAAGTTACTCCGTTGTTCTTCGACCAGCAAGCCATCTCCCCAGGACCAAAACACAACCGCAAGTTGAACTTTGTTTGTCTTCATTGTGTTTGACTGAAGGTAATTCTACTGTGTGTCACACCGCAACGTTTTTTATTTATTTTTCTGTGAGTGTATGGGTCGATCTTATATTTAGTGTTGTTTCCCAGTGGCGTTTTTCATAAAATAGAATACAATTTAGTACGTCCCAATTACGTAGGATATCAATTACATTATGTTGAAAATAAAATGTACTAAAAGTAAAGAAAAGTATGGGGGTGTCACACTATTCCACTGATTGACAGGTGGCGGTAACATCCAGTCATATGTTGCAATCTGCCAGCAAAGTCAGGGAAGAAGAAAAAGACTTGTAAACATGGATATAAACCAAGGGGGTAAGCTTCGCTTCAGAACTCGAACCTCCTATGGCGCCATTTTGATGCTACAAAGCGATTACCTCCGTTAGCATTCCATTGACTGCCATTCATTTTGACGTCACTTTGACAGTGAATAATCATCTGACTACATTACGTCTCAAACCGCCTACTTGCACACTTCAAACACTTAGTTTTAAGTATATAGTGTAGATAACGCAAAAAGTCAGTGCACTGAAAGTACCCGGATGACCCCCTAAAAACGGTCAAAAAGTTCAGTGGGGAACGATGGACACTACACGCACTAAATGGGCGCCATCTTGACTACGCAGCGGAAAGGGGAGGGACCAGGGACGTCGACCGGCAGCTGATTGGACGAACTCGTCACATGGGTCTGGCTTCTCCCGGATTTCACCACAGAGCATAATGGCGGCTCGTTCAGAATACGATCTCGTATTTTGCGAAAATAGTTCACCGAAACGTGTTTCTGAAAGCGAGAAATAGGCCATGCAGTTGCTGAATCTGTCTTCATTTCAGATCAAGTGTTTTAACATAAATGTTCCGTTTGGGACAACACCAACCATCCAAAGTGGGCTACGGCAGTAAGTGGTCAGTGCATATTAGAAGTATATATATAAGAAGTGACAGAAGTGTGCGGATTGAGACACATCCTATTTGTTACCTTGTATCTCACGTTATGGCTCCGTAGCAGACGTTTTTGTAAAAGTAGGCTAACGATTGTGTCATAACCAGCTCGCAGGCAGTTTCGACTTACATGAGCTGTTTAGGTTTAATTACTAATGTTAACTAGCATTTTAGTTAGCAATAATTAGCCTGTGCCTATGTTATCTTCTTACATATACCTATGCCCTCCGTCTCTGCAAGATTGGGAATGATTGAGATTTCTCTTGGTACAGCTACCAGAAGACTTACAACTTTCAGACACGTTGCTCACATCACATCTCCGTCGTCTCTCTCAGTTGGAGGCTGCGCAGTAACGCTCAGCACTCACCGGAAAAGTGCTTCTAATATCCTTCACTGGTCTCCGTCCAGAGCAAGGGATCTGTTGGTCCAATTTATATACTGTCTATGATATAAACGAGGCTGGATTCTAAATACCTACAGCTTACTGTACATACTAACAGCTGATTAGCTGTTGCAATTTAGTAGCATATAAACATAATATCTAGGACACAGGGTTGAACTGTCTGGTTCATACTTACCAAATGCTATGTTTAAGTATTCTGCACAGTTTCTGTTAACCCTTCACATTTGTGTTTTCCATCCAGTATTTGTTATATCAAAGTTGGGAAATAATCAGACATCAAAGAAACATGAAGGAATAAAAAATGTAGTTTTAAAATATCAACTCTATTTAACTTCTTAGACTCCCACATTTTGTCTGTCCACCCTACCTGTCTTTGCTAGTTTATTGTGGCCGACATCAATCTCTGTCAGGCTCTAACAGTTTATCTGTGTCTGTGCATGTCAGCTTCAATCAGCCTCGCCAAGTCTAGTTGAGCATTTCATCTTGACAACAATGAGGGAGAGCGATCCCTGGATACTAGATGCACTCAGCCAACATCAGTCCTTCTTACGCTCAGAGGAAGTTTGAGTACTTCTCTAAAGTTACATTTGGGATGGATCTACCTTGTATAAGTGTAATGTAGGTAACTTCCAAGAACTTGAACTCAAAGGCATCACATGTTCCTCACATTTAAAAAAAAAAAAAAAAAAAAAAAAAAAAGATGCTCTCTCAGGATGTAATCTCCCCCCCCCACTCTAGCAAACAGGCCCTGACTCAAGCTACACTGAGCTTCATTGCTGCCAACTAGCCTAGGGGGGGACAAGGAACATATTGCTCTCCCTGCCTAACACTTCCAGGATTAAACATTAATTCACATGGCTCTGAAACTTTAATATCTGGGCATGTGTGAGTGAGTTATGTGAATTCAGCTCACACTTGTCATGTAGGTTTGAGGATAAAACAATTGATTTGTCAGACATTTGCTTGGTACAGAAACAATCGGAATAGTACAGACATGTCTTATGTAGCTATAGACTGTGGTATTGATACTGTTTGCTTTGTTGTTGGTTTGGCTTTGATTAATGATAAAATAAATGAAATAAAACATGGAAATTAAGAGGACCAATGTGCAGGATTTAAAGACTAAAATGTTACATGTTTTATTCTCAGAATATTTGAGACAGTCCTCACAAAAAAAGGTCAACTAAATGATATCTAATCTAGAAAGGCACTCTCTGAGTGTGATTATTCCGACACCAAACAAATGCAGCACAAAAGCACTTGCAACATCATGCTACACCCTTTCACCAAGTTTCATGAAAATCGGGCAGTGATCCTGCTGACAGACAAACCAAATAACAAAATATTTGTGTTCATATATTTTTCATGTGCTTGTCCAACTTTGTCAGTAATAACCCTCACAGTCTTTGTATTTCTACTGCATACTTCTTGATTTCTTCTCTAACATAATAGACATGCACGTCATCATAATTGATGTAGATTGATTCAGTTTCAGCTGTTGCTGCTGGCAGCGGTGCAATGTAACAAAGTACTTTTACTCTGTACTTGAGTACAATATTGAATTACTTGTACATCACCTACGTATTTCCGTTTTATGCTACTTTAGAATTGTACTCAATACAATTTAAAGTGCTCATATTATACTTTTTGGCTTTTTCCCTTTCCTTTTATTGTGTATCTTTTTTGTGCATGTTATAGGTTTACAAAGTGAAAAGTCCACCCCAAAGGGACTTACCATCTCCAACAGAAAACACTGATCACAAACCACTCCAAACAGCTCTATTTTAGTCCAGCCTTTACTTTGTGACGAACGTGCGTCACTTTGTAACACGTTATAATGCTCGCCTAGCTGCTAGCGTGGCACGCCCTCAACTCTGCTTCTGACTGGCTAGTATTCCTTACCTAGCTACTGTGCATGTGCGACTCCCAACAAAGATAGGAACAGAAGTGAGATGCCTCACTCTGTAGCTAAAACAGAGAGCTCAACACACAGGGTGAAAAAAGGAGCTGCAGCAATGTGTAGTACAACAAGAATATGGTGTTTTTTGAAAATTAAACTATGTAAACCTATTCTGGTACAACCTCTAAATACAGTTATGAACCCTGAAAATTAGCATAATATGAGCACTTTAAAGGGAAATATTGTACTTTTTACTTTACTACATTTATCGGACAGCTTTAGTTCCTAGTTTCTTTGCAGATTTAAATGTTATAAAATAAAACTTAATTGTTTAATAGTGTGTCATTTCGGTTTGGGTACGGTTTGGATTTTTACGATTCCGATGCCGAACTGATTCCTAAACCAATTCTTGAAAAACTGAAAAATGACATCAAAGAAAGTCTTTTTTTTATGGAGTCTTGTTTTTTTTAATTGAAAATTATTTAAATTTAACAATATATTAACGTTTTAAAGTATTTAAATATATTATAAGTAAACCTAAGTCACCTAACACATAACTACAATAATTTAGTTGTAGTTACACTATTAACAAGTAACAACAAAATAAATGTTGATTTGGTATGCCATAGTGGAACCGGGTTTCGGTACCCAACCCTAGTGTCATTGCTACTTTTACTTAAGTAAAGGTCATCAAGGATAAAAGTAAATTATACAGGCCAATGCAATATACATAAACTCTTATATCAGTTTTGTTAAGTGTATAATTTGATAAGCTTAACATATTAAAATATTAATGGTTTTATACTGTCAAAATGACCAAAGACCGTCTTTTGTAAACAACTTATTACTAACAACAATGAATGTTGAAATAATTCCCATAAACCATGAAAACACACAAATATACATCTGCATAAATACTTGTAACCACAGTGAACACTGTAAAGGTTTTGTGCAAAACTTGTGAAACCCTCAGGAGAGCCAAATGCTTATGCTTATTTGTTTTTTAAATATGTAAAACTATTATAAACCACAAATAACAATATTTTCCTGTAGGCGTAAAATTCTGAAAAGTGAGACCACCAATTCTCTAAACAATTCCCTCAGAGGATCAAGCCTAATTGAGTTTTCTTCCTGTTATAAGCGTACAGCAATGCTGCCTGTTCTTTTCTCTTTATCTCTTTCTTTCTGTGCGTCTGTGGTCAGTCCTCTGTTCATTTCTACTATGCCTGTGGAGATAATAAATAATCGCAGTCGGGGTAACGGAGCAGAAAAAAGCAGGAGAGGAGTGGACAGCAGTAGAAGTATGCTAGCAGTCTATGACATCTGTTGCAATAACACTTAAGAGAGTGAAAGACATCTTTTCCTGCATTCTGTTAGATTTTTAGGCACCAATTTATAGTGAAAACGTCTATTTATGTCAAAATTCTGGTGGCAGGTAACAATTCAAAATATACTGAAATATTAGGCAGTAATGCAGGAGGCTTTCCCATTCGGGACCTAGGCCTACTACAATTGACCCAAAAGTCCAGTTTGTTTCATTAATATGAACAGGACTTGACGGTAACTTTTTTTTTCCCAAGGAGCACATTTTTTGTTGCTCCTAAGTTGAAAAATTCAGGAGTGACTTACATGAACTTTATTACTGCATATGTGTACAATAATAATATGTTATGAATACAACATGTTATGAGGTGTAATGTTTTGTATTTAATTGGTCAATAAATTAATAGTGATGTTGAATTAAATACAGTAGTGCATTTGAAGCTGCAGCTTTTCAGGGAGTCAAAGGTGTATCAAGGTTGATGGGAAGACAACACAAGGGTTAAATCACAAATGCTCTCTGGTTGTTAGATATGATTGTCCAAGAGGCAGATATAATTATGGCAATAATGATGAGAGAAAAATAACCAGAAAATGAAAAACTAGATGTAAAAAGTGAAATTGATTGCTTCATAATGATGAAATGAGAAAAGGGTTTCAGTCAGACAGTGATGTGAATATACAGAGCGCCCTGTGCAATGTGTCTAACATCACAGCAAATATACAATGACATGAAAACTGTTTTACTGAGAGAGAAGCAGGGCCCGTACCCTTTCAAAAACCTTCACTCAATTCAGCTGATGACAGTCTACAGCAAATTTATTTGTAGTGTTTACCAGACAGAATGCAAACGCAAGATTTCTCTCACTCAAACACTCATTTGGTCTCCTTCCATCATTCAGCCTTTCTGAAAAGATGACACTGCCACACAAATGCCTCTAAATAATGAAAATGTGCTCGCAGGGTCAACCACCTCCTTAGCTCAACCCGTTTCCTGTCAAACAGTCAATACTGTGCTGGAGTGGAGAGGGAGAGTGGGGATGTGGAGAAATCTTCCTCCCTCTTCATCCCTGAGGTTTTAATGCAGCTGGCCCTGCAGTGGAGTAGCCAAGCCAGGGAAACAGTAGATCTGTCAGGTCCCTCTGTGCTGTAGCCTTGGAGCCTTATAATTCATCTTGCCTACCTAATCTTTATTGCATGTTTTGGCTCTCACCTGCAACAGTCTCCCCACACCCGCCTTCTTTTTTTTTCTGCCTGCCTGATCCTTTCACAAGTGTTTTTTTTTTCTTCCTCTGCCTTAACTGCATAAATGCTTACACAGAAGAATGACAACTTTGGGGGATGGTGACTTTAACTGTAACATTCTCCCATTTTTTTTTTCTTCTGTCATACGTGACATGATTGCAAATGCGTTACTTGCATTTTTGTGTGTGTGTGTGTGTGTGTGTGTGTGTGTGTGTGTGTGTGTGTGTGTATAGTGTGTGTGTGTGTGTGTGTGTGTGTGTAGTGTCTAGTCCTGTAGGGAATAAGGCTGATCAGTCTCTAGAGAATCTTCACACATTCACATGCAGAGCTCCCTGTGGGCTCTGCAGCCATCTCAGCATATCGTCTGCGGAGAGTTAAGACATCTCATGAAGTTAAGAAAAAAAGTTTTTTTTAATTCCCCCATGAATTGTCCTGAGCTGCATTACATTGGATTACATGTGATTCAATACATAATATTTAGATGAAATAGCAGATCACCTTGTTTTTAGGTAAAGTTTTGTAGAAGTCGGTGAAAAAACAAAAAATCTCAGTCACCAGAACAGTTTACATGCCAGGTTATTTGCCACAGGAAAGCAGTTACTTCCAAAATGTTAACCGTATCTTCAAGTCAGTTCAGTATTCGGAAAGAGTGAACAAATGAATCTTAGGTAGACTTTAGAATTCCGCTGCATCCTCTTTAACTTGCATTAGCAGTCAACACACAAGGTCACTCGCAGCTCCGGAGAGTCTGGATTATCATGCAGAAACACCCGGGAGTCTGCCTCCCACACTCCATTAAAACATCAACCCCAAGGTATTGGATGCAACGGGAAACACAAAATGAGAAGTGGTCTCCCCAATGGGCATGGCTCACCACATGGGTTCAAACTAGGGATGTACCGATCCGACTTTTCCAGTCCCGATACCGTTACCGATGCCAGGGCTTTGTGTATCTGTCGATACCCGATACCGATCCAATACCGTTGTTGAATTAATAATAAACTGTATACCTTCCACCTTATACCTTCCTTCCACCCTGTGGATGAGACCAAAGGCACCAGACTTTCCTAACTAAACATTACTTTCCTAACTAAGACAAAATAACATAGATGTAACGTATTGAATTCTTATTTATTTATTTAAAAAACAATTGTGCATTCAAATCAAAAATATAATGTAATCAAACTTCTTAAAATAAATTTTAAATAAATAACCTTCAATAATGGGCCACCTTTTATATAGGTTTATAATGGCTTATTCTACTGTCAGGAGTACATAGAATATCACACTGTTTACTAAAAGCTTTGATTACTAAAGGGTTTGGACCTACCCCCACTGCTAAAAAAAAAATCCTAAAGGAAACACTGATGTTAGTAGGTTGGCGGACGTATTTCAGCGAGCTAAGACATCTTAAATCCAGTGTTTTAATCATTGCTCTTAACCCGTCTTTCTCAACGGTCTGTAGCGGGACCGTAGGTAGATTGCGTTCATAATGTTGCTCTGCTACATGCTTGAAGTGACATGTCTTTAACGTTAGCATGGCCGAGTAACGTTAGAGCGACGGGCAACAACAGTGGCTAAATCATGTCAGATTTCCTCCTCTCTTGAGCACACGTTGTTCTGGTGTATCTCCGGTCTTTCTTCATCCTCTAGCTAACTTTCTTCTCGGTTCTTGAATGTGCAGTAGCGACGGGAGCCTCTCCCAGCTTAAACAGACTGTTATGCTACCTGGCTAGCTAGGCTAGCAGCTATAATGTTACCCAGCATGCCGTTGGGCGGTGTACATTTGTAAATGTAAAATTATTAGTGTTAGAAACTGTTTAAGTCACAAATTGTTGTGTGCTATGGTGTTTTATCCTTTTAAAGAGAGTTAGTTGTGGGTTATTAATTGTTGTGTTATAAAGTTACTACCATGAGTGAGAAGGGTACGCAGTTAACAGGGGTCCCGGTGCTGCGATGGAGGAAAAAAAACAAAAAAAACTGGATCGGCCCATGGATCTGTCCAGCTGTCTTGTCAATATCGGGGCCGATATCCGATCCTAATATCGGATCGGTGAACCCTTAGTTCAAACATGTATCCATTAAGGTCACAAAATAGTGAGGCAGGAGTCTTTGCACCTGCTTTCCCTGGCACCTGTTTCTTAGTAAATTTTATGGCGTTTTTCCATTACATGGTACCTGCTCGACTCGCCTCAACTCTACTCACCTTTTTTGGTTTTCCATTACGAAAAAAAGTCCCTGGTACCTGCTAACAGGTACTTTTTTTAGTACCACCTCAGTCGAGGTTCCAAGCAAGCTGAGGCGATACCAAAAGGTGACGTGAAAACCTGCAGACTACTGATTGGTTGCTTTTTAAAAAAAGTTGTTTTTAAAAGTCAGTTGCTTAATCACTGATGATGATAATGGGCACAATGTTGAATGAAAACAATTCTTATTTATTTTCTTTAAAATGTAAGTATTCAAGTAAAAACAATTCAAAGACATACAAAATACTAATTGAACTAGTGTAGGAACATTGAACTCTGAGTAAACATTCAGTTGTACACTTCTGCTGTAATGTAAATTGTGCAGCATACAAGCAAGATGAAATCATAACAATAAACAAAGGGCTCTGTTCTGTAACATATTGCATACAACCATGTCCTTATTGGAAGCAGTCCTGGAGCTGGGATAGGGTAGAGTCAGGCCAGGTACTGATAGTCCTTCTACTTGGCTGTATAGTCCTTCTGACCGGGATGTATGCTGGGATCAGGAGTAGTTGGATGCGATCTGACTGGCCCAGGTGAGGGAGAGGCGTAGTTCTGTGTGCTTTCTTGATGTTAGAGTATACATGGTCTAGTGTGTTCTTCCATCTAGTAGCACAAGCTACGTGCTGGAAAAAGCTGGGGAGTACAGACTTTAAGGACGCCTTGTTAAAGTCTCCTGCTACAATATGTATCCCCTTCGGGCGATCACTCTGCAGTTTGGCTCACTGCTAACCATAGTGAACAAACTTGTGCTAACGTTAGCATCGGGGGCTATGTAGACGGCTTGTATATTACCGACAGGGCTTCCAGGTCAGGTGAGCAGTGCTGGGCAACGATCCTGCTGTTGGTACTCCATTCATTATGCACAAAAGTGCACAGTCCTCCTCCTCTGGTCTTGCCGGAGTTCTTGTCTCGATCCTGCTGGTAGCTAGCTCGGCCTGCTAGCTGCCGACAACAATCCACGGAACGCCCGGTCTGGCTATGTCCTCTGGGATGTTATGAGCCGCCTGGAAGGCTCTCGTAATGGCTGTGTTGTATTGTAGTCCTATATTGATTAGTTCAGTGTGGTCGTACTTGTATAAATATACACCGACAGGAGAGCTAGTAGCCGATGCACAATTGCACGCACCATTTTTGTTGACATTGGTGAATGTGTAGCGTTCCAATGCGTGTTTTGAAGTGTTTTTTTTCTAAGTAATTTAAATACTTGATTTGCACATTGTTAACACAACAATGACGATATTATCGTAGACGATATACACTCACCTAAAGGATTATTAGGAACACCATACTAATACCGTGTTTGACCCTATCCTATCAGTATTGGCCAACATGTCTAAAGAATGCTTCCAACACCTTGTTGAATCAATGACACAAAGAATTAAGGCAGTTCTGAAGGCGAAAGGGACCACACCATTACACCACCACCACCACCAGCCTGCCCAGTGATAATAAGGCATGACGGATCCATGTTCTGATTCTGTTTACGCCAAATTCTGACTCTACCATCTGAATGTCTCAACAGAAATCGAGACTCATCAGACCAGGCAACATTTTTCCAGTCTTCAACTGCCGGTGGGGTCTTCTGCTGGTGTAGCCAATCGCCTCAATGTTGTGCGTGTTGTGGCTTCACAAATGCTTTGCTGCATACCTCGGTTGTAACGAGTGGTTATTTGAGTCAAAGTTGATCTTCTATCAGCTTGAATCACTCTGCCTATTCTCCTCTGATTCTAGCATCAACAAGGCATTTTCGCCCCCCAGGACTGCAGCATACTGGATGTTTTTCCTTTTTCAGACCATTCTTTGTAAACCCTAAAAATGCGTGAAAATCCCAGTAACTGAGCAGATTGTGAAATACTCAGATCAGCCCGTCTGGCACCAACAACCATGCCACGCTCAAAGTTGCTTAGATCACCTTTCTTTCCCATTCTGACATTCAGTTTGGAGTTCAGGAGATTGTCTAGACCTGGATCACACCCCTAAATGCAATCCCTAGATAATTTCATTAACATGAAATTTAACAGGTGTTCCAAATAATCCTTTATTGGAGTGTATATCGCCCACCCATAACAACAACACACCTTCGACGTTCTATGTGTGTGTCGCGTTAGGTCACGCCAGTTTCCTGCGGCGGCGTTATGACGACCAGCCGCGCTCGCCTCACGCATGAGGCTGTACTAAATCTGCAATGGAAAAAGGAGGACGGGGCACCGCGGCCGGACCGGGCCGAATCGAGCAGGTACCATGTAATGGAAAAAACACTTTTAGTGGGATTGTAGAGACTAGGCACTAGCAAGTAATCTAAAACCCTCTGAACAGACTTCAAATGACTTATTTTATGCATTTTTTTTATTTTATGTCAGTCTTTTTTTGCTGGAAAACATAAATAGCTTCTTTGAACTTCTCATTAATGTTTCCTAAAAATGTGGTTGTATGGCCTCTATCTGGTTGCAAAGAACGTGATGCCAAACCCACAGACACAAAATTGGATATTAAAACACACACACACACATACACACACGGCTATGGTGGTGCACACAAATGTGTTTTTCAGTGCGTATAAATAATATGACAAGTAAGTACATGACAGCACTCTGATGTCCTGAGGTGGAAACTTGTGTGATTTAATTTCAAACAGCATTTAAATATATTACAAAAAATGATTATTTCATCCAGACTTTTTTCCTGGCAGCACTTCAGAATGACTAAATGAGAACATTTCGTCTTTTTTCAGTCTTTTGACAAACAACTTTTTTTCTGTACACCTTTTGTTTATTATTTTTCTTTTTAGAGACAGATGAAAACTACTTTGCAAATCTGCATTAAGATAACATGAAAGTAACCTCAATATTAGATAATGATTTCCCTGTAAAAATGATGGTGAGATTCTTTTTGGAGGTGACCTTGCCATTACAAATCTATACGTCCGGGTTAGGAATGCAGTGCACTTTCTTGTACTTAACTATTTGTGTGTTTGGTGTGCTGTTGGAGGGTGTCACCACGCACCTCCTTTACCTGTCCCTCGGCCACATTGGGAGAATGTGGGTGCATAATACAAGTAAAATGTCACCATGATAAATCTAACCTTTCCAGGTAGCCCTCAGTGGCTGCGTACCTGTGTACTTGCATTAATAACCAGATCTATCAAAGGGGAGTTTTTTTAGTTGCATTAGTGTTTGGGGAGTAATTGCTGTCAGCGGGTCTGGCCATAAATCCTGACGCCTCAATCACAGCAGCTCCATAAATCACACTTAAAAAGTTCACATCTGATGCTCCCCCTGCCCTGGATGCTAACTGAAAACTGCTGCAGGAGAGAACTTAGTGAACACTGTGTCTCATTTTTCATACTCCTGTAGGCTTACTTCCAGGTACCACTTCTCTTGTGGTTGAATGCAAAGTTTAATGACATTAAGTAAGCGGCATGTTCTTTTTCCGGATTGCTCCTTATCAAATTCCACCTTGGATGTCTAAGCAACTCCTCCCCCTGTCAGTTTTCATGGCTCTGTCTATTAGTAAACTGTGGTGATGAACCGTCTGTGCCATTCACCTCGAGTGTGGGGGGGCAACAAGTCACCTTATTTGAGACAGGATCGGGAAATTGAATCAATAACTGAGAAATATCCCCAGTGTGGAGGGTCCTCTCCTCTTGGGCGAGGCGGACAATCCTTCGACAGACACGGTGAGATGAAATGAACAGGGGACAGTCGAAACAAATGAGGAAAGCTGCTGTGTCATGCAGCCAGACAGTCACTTCTTCTTGAGACTATTTGATATTGCGATTGTGGATGGCGACAATATCTGCCGCTGATGAAGCTACACCCCTTGGCCTTCAATAAATATATGTAGAAATGTTGTTGTCGTAAGAGCACATGCAGCACGTCCCATGAAAAGAGGATAGTAACACTGCTCTTCATTACGGTGGCCCTAAGATCTCTACACAATCAAATAAAGAAAACGTCTTCCCCAATTTATCAAGACATACAATTTGCAACAAATACAGAAACGCTGCATGCTGCAGGTGGGTTATTGCCATGGTTTGTGGCTCATGGCGTTACTTATACTTTTCTATATTTGCAGTGCATTTTTGTTACGTTGCATATGCATGGTGGAATTGAAGAAGATTTTATTCATTTGATGCATTTTGTGTTTAGCAACGCATTGAGCTCTCGGGGCCACCATACTTCTGGACAGTCTCTGTGACCTTCTGTGTTTATCTTAGCCATATGTAGACTGCTGAATAATAGTGCCCTTCATATATTTATAAAAAAAATCAATGCATATGCACAAACAAGAAGGAGGGCCCCAGGCAGCTTTGCTCTTGGAGCTCCTTATCATTCAGTAACAACAGCGTTCCTGTTTGTGATTATTACAAACATGCATTACTTGCTTGTCTCCTGCATTCAGTTTTCTGTAAGTACAAGCGGAGCTCCTGTAGCTGATTACGGTTAAATGTGGACTAGTGTCTCTGTGCCTCTTTAGATGTGTTATTCTTCCTTCATTGTTAGACTTCCAAGGAGAAAGATAGATGGAGACTGTCCGCCTGCAAGTAATCGGATTATGGGACCATTAATAAAACATCATTCATTAAGAGCCTGTATCAATCTGCTGTCAACATCAAGTGGTTCACTCGAGAGAGAGAGAGAGAGAGAGAAAGAGGGAGAGACAGAGAGAGGGGAGAGAGAGAGGGGAGAGAGAGAGAGAGAGAGAGATATGGCACAGTGTTGCTGTGTCCTTGTTTTGTATTTTACAAAATCACATTTTCTATTGATCATGTTTGTCTTGACGTGCCTGTGCACTCTGGGGAGGCAGTTGGAAATGTAAATAATTGATTTTGGCTCTTTCCTTGACTGGGAATGGAACTGCATGTTAATTAAGTTAACTCCATTTCCCTATTTTACTTTTATGTTTTGTAACTATAGCTTTTTTAATGTATTATTACTTTCCACCTCTCCATTTCCCCTTATCCCTCCATCTCTTTCTCCAGTCTCATGAATGCTCCTCCCGCGGCGGAGTGACAATAGCTGCCCAGCCTCTGGATCCCACAGGGCCTTCATTATGACTGACTGTATTATGTAAAGCACTTAAAATGCCTAGTTATGCTCTCTGCCTGGCTCTATTTTAGTTCCTAAGTGCCGCAGTCTTCTGACTGATGGTCCTCAGGGACTTTTCACTCTGCGTTTGAAATATTTTTCTCATATCCTCTGCTCACTTAACAGTGTACCTTCAGACACAAACACCTTCTTTCGGAATTGGTGACAGTATTGTGCAAGCAAAAGCACAGAGCTTGGACTCCTGAGGTGGAAATAATGTGCCGGTGGAAATCAAGTTGATGATAATTTTATTGGGGATATACATATGTAAATTGCAATAAGGAAACTTTTAAGTCATGAAATACATGTTTGCCTAAAACTCATTTGAAATTCCTGAAATTTTGTTTGATTTTCTTTCGATTTCTTCATCTCAAAATAAAATGTATTCTCAGTGGGCAGATGATTAAAAGCAAGTGCTTACATAATTAAAACATAGCCAGGGGTTAGATTTATCCTCAACATTTCTGGGAAATCGAAGCTGTTGTGAAGCTCTCTTCACTTTGATTCATGGAATTCACATAATGGAATCCGAACAGAAACGGTTGTTATTGTGTGTATGGCATTTCCTCTGCAGAGAGAGATTTAATTGAATCTCCCCCTGCGTTTCCACTGATTGCACTGTAGCACCTTTTCAACCTGAGCTATTTCTATTCTACGCAACGTGCATACTGTGTGTGGGTGTGTACAAATGATGGGGAGAAGTAGTAGAAAGTGAGTGTGTTGGCATTGTAGAATTGGTGGAATTTGTGGCATGTGTGTGATGGATTTGTGTCCGATTGTCTCGGAAAATTACCATAAACGGATCAGAACAAAATCCCCAATTGTTTTCGCTCTATATTTACAGCAGACGCGCCTGCAGTATATTGCAGACTCCCCTGAAACATATTTCTTATGATGCTTCCCTCTCCAGAGAGCTGGGTCATAGCCAGGTCAGCTCCAGGTTACGCTCAGGTCAGAGCTGAAAAGACAGCAATACATTCTCTAGATATAAAGTTGAGGGATTGTCTCACAGGTGACTAGGCGCAAAGATGATTTGACCATCCCTGAGCTTTCTGACCATCTTGTCTGTACCGTGTCCATCCAAATAAGGTCTCCTGTGGGTGAAATTCTCTGCTGGGTCCTTACAGTAGCCAGAGCAGATGGCTGACTATTTACATGCATGGAAGCCTGTCTAATGCAGGCGCTGTACTGCAGCGTTACCGGCGACAGGGGAAAAGGGTTGATAGATTTTAAAGTGAATTAGCTTTATGTTTTGTTAATGGTTCCTGCAGCCCTGTGTCTCAACCCTCTGGGTGTTCTGGTGAAAGTAGGGGACAGCAGGAAATACATATTTCACTTGAGTGACTCGAAGGTCTTCGTTTAAACAAACCCCATTTCTATACTATTTATGGTCAGCATTTTGTTCTGCTGTAGCCATTCACAATGTATTGACATTCTGTAATTACCTCTATAGAGATTTATATACTAATCACAAATACAAAATCAGCCTACTGTCACCTTGAGAATTTGTCAAGGGTCTGTACAGGTCTCTCTTAAAAAGGTGATCAGACAGCTGTGGCTTATTCTGAAAGCAGCTGCTGGAGTCCTCACCTAGACCACGGACATGGTTCGCATCACTCCAGTTCTCAGAAACCTGGAGAAGCAGCATTCAGTTTTTATGCACCATGTATCAGGAACAAACTCTCAGAAAACATGAGGTCTGCTCAAACTCACTTAATTGAAATCAGGGCTTAAGACTGCCGCTGGCTTTTTTATTCAATTTTAATTTTGGGACTATTTAGTCATATGTTTCATTGTAGCTGCACAGGATTTCTTATTCTCTATCTTATTCTATTTTAGCTTATTTTTTATCTTCCGTTTTATTTTACTCCTTAGATTTTATTTGTGTCTTCTTATATTGCCTTTGTTTCTTTTATGCTTATCTCATTGATAGAAGCTTCCCTGTTCACCAATAACTCTAGACAGTAGTATTGAAGCAGTGTTAAGTTTAGAGCTGAAACAATGAGACGATGCAATTATTTTGATATTCAACAATTACTTTCAAGCAAAGTAATGGCTGCGTTTCATTAGTTTTTCAACATGTCCTCCTTCACTTCACCTCAGCCCTTGGTATGACGTCAGAGCATACTTTAACTGTATTTTTGCTTTTTTTAACTGTAAGGTGTCCTTGAGTGCTATGAAAGGTGGCCATAAATAAAATGGTTTATTATTATTATTATTATTATTATTATTATTATTATTATAATAAGTGGCACGGAGGCCACTTGGAGAGCAGAGGGAAAGTGGGCAGGTGCGGGGGAGTGAAATGGAACACACCTGCCCTCGTTCACTTTCAGCCAAAACTAACCGGATGGACCGCCAGTTGTAGGCTTAGCGCTACAGCTTCAAGTGCGTTTTGTTATCCATCTTATTTTCTATTAATTGTGTCATTCTGTCCCCGTTTTTATGTGCATTCTATGTCTGCTTATGTCATGCAATTTCCTTATTGTACAGTAGGCCTATTTCTTGTATGAAAAGCGCAATACAAATATTATTTATAAAAAGTATTACTACGTTTTACACATCATAAATACAAGCAGACTCATTTCAGTGAGGCTTGGTAATCAGCTGCATGAGTTTCAGATTTAGAAATTTGGGATCTGTATCATGATAAATCATATTAATGCTTACATCTCGCAAAAGCAGAATTCCTTCCATGCATTTACAGATAATGTTGGAATTAAAGAAATCACACAACGCTCTAGTAAATAAAATGTATAAAGTAAATGGACAAATTATATTACATGTTTCAGTAAATTGTCACGCTAACAACGAGGAAACTAAAAAGTTGAAATGTGTTTATTCATCTTCTCCTTCTTTGGTGGTCAGCAACAGGAGTTTTAGCGGTTGTACATGACTGCCACCTAACCATGGATGTATTTCCTTGCACCAAATGCATAACTGCAATGCATTGTGGTTGATATCCGTCTCTGGAGTGACCATCGTTGTTGACTCGCTCCCTCAGCCCTCCGAGGGTCGATCTCACCAAGTTCAATTCACTTTTTCAGACAATTGGAACGACGCTTAAGATGGCGGCGGGGATTCCCCCGAGGGCAAGTGCTTAGGGAAAGTGAATGAGGCCATGCAAGACTTCTTGACAAGCAGATGTGGTCCTGAAAAATTTCTCATATTTCTATTTTTTAAAAAAGCTAATTACATATTTGTCAAATTACAGCTATATATCATTTCCATATAATCAATGTGAAGCTCCCTTCATTCTCCTGACAATATAATTTAGTCATGAGCGAATCCACTAAATTTGTTTGCTTATAATGGTTACATGATACTTATATTTATATGACGACGCTCTAAATGCAAGTGTTATGAGGATTTTGGGACCTAAAAAAAGGCCACAGCCAAGAAAAGGTTAAACTAATACACTGGCTGCCCAAATTTTATTCTTTGCTTCTGCTCTGGAGACTCAGACATACTTACTAAATGGACCTCACATGGCATTTTTTAGATATGGGATGATGGTAAAGGCTGGCGATTAATTTGTATGGCTGCTCACTATTTAAAAAAAAAAAGAAAAAGAAAAAAATCAGGATCTTTATTCACGTCTCCTCTGCTGAAAGCCTCTCTGTCCATCTTACCTCAGCAAACCTTATCAGGTAATTAACGTCATGAATGGAGGTTTAATGACCCTCGCATCAACCTTGTTTAAAGGAAGTAGAATTAAAGATGGTATCTGTAATAATGGAGGAGGAGCTGGGGTAGCAGGGATGGCAAGCCTGAGCATCCATGTCATCGTTGTGCTGATCAGGCGCTGAGAGTTCTGCTCATGCATTATGAGAGCCCCTTAAGGCAAGCAAAGCTTCCTGACACCTACTGACTCTTATATCTGGTTCTACAGCAGATGAAGAAGAGTTCACACTCCATAATTGGGCGGTGACCCATCATGAACATGCCTGAATCAAAATTTGTGTGGAGGTGGGAAGGATCACAACAAAATCACAGATTAGGAAACCCTAAATAAATAAACAATATTCCAATAAGTAAAACAAAGTTAAATAAATGACCAGCCTAACCACATCTCACTGAACACTGTTCTCGTCCTTCAACTATTTGCAGAATACAGTGCATATAAAACACATCCAAACCTCATCTGATACAAACAGCACAATCAGTTGCAACTAGGGTTGGGGGAAAAATCGATCCAGCATAGTATAGCAATATTTTTCATGGCAATACTGTATTGACAAAAGGGCTGCAGCTATCAATTATTTTAGTAATAGAGTATTCTACAGATTATTCCATCGATTAATCGAGTAATCAGATAAGAAATACTTGGTAAGAAATACAGTAAACGGAAATAGTAAATATTTATTATTGCTGTTTACAAAACAGAAAAAGCTAAATTTTTTATTGCCAAATTCCAAGAACCTTCTTGCCTCTGGCTCTTCGCCCTGGACAGGCAAAAGAGCTGTTCACTAACCAGAGGGTAAATGTGACTGTACAAAGCTTACAGCAGGGCTATTTAACCACACTGTTCTGGGGGGCACATTTTCAGAAGCCGAATACACAGCAAGGAGAAAGAATAAAGAATGCAGACTTCACCGGCATGATGACGTCATTCACGTGTATGTTAAGTGGCCATGCTGGGGGGAGGAGCCGGTTTGTCTCCGGCAGCAGGATGCTGCCTTTCCAAAGATTAGTAGCAGACTAATAAACAGTTGGACTACAAACCGACAGCTTTTGTTTTAGCTTGTTGGTAAAACATGGCTATTTGCAGAGTAGCATGCTGTAGGCTGGTTGTGTAAAACAGCGCGGTGGACGAGAGCAGCAGACGTTGATTACCTTGTGTTGGGTTCGCTCCGTGGAATGGATGTGTACGCTGATGTTTTCTACAGAGATGATGTAGCAGCATGTTTGCAGCTTAAAATGATCCCAAACTTTCTGTCGTTTTCTCTCGCCTGTCTCTTCGCTTAGCCCCCTCACTATTTTCGTCTTCCTTCAATTGTAATCTGCGCCGTCAGTCTTGTGTCCACAGAAGTGTCAACCTGTTGTGCGCTAGTTATAATCCTCCGTGCGGAAACACAGTGAGCCGTACAGCCTTAATTACATTGATTTAACAAAGCTTCGAGGCAAAGAATTTAGCTTCGAGGATTTTTTGTAATTGAATTATTCGAGTTATTCGAGGAATCGTTTCAGCCCTAATTGATACACGGATGCCAGTAGCCGATCTTTTATTATTTAAATTTGCACGCTGTTGTAACTGACTAGTGCTAGCCTGTCTGGCTAATGGGCCACACTTATCTTACAAGCCACAGCAGTAGCCCTATAAGTAGTCCCTACATCACCAAGCTTCAAGAGTGTCACATTTCACAAAGACATGCTGATGAATTTCACTTAGCCTCTTTTCTGGTGTTTTTTTTAGCATGCAAATTAGCCTCTGCACAGCACCTTATTGCTTCATTAGAGAAACACCAATTTTGCAATTTTCTTAGCTGATTCCAATTTCCGACTTTTTAAAAGTCTGACCTGCCAATTCCGATATTGGCCGATCTTATCTTTCTTTCTAATAACTATAATTGACACCATATGCAAACATTTTTGAAACTTTCTTAAATACAAAATTTGATTGTATGTTCATGATAAAATATTGGCTATTACGTAACCGTGTAACATTTCCTTTGAAACTGCACCAGGTTACAGGACTTTCTTTTACTCTCAATCAAACAAATCTCCACCATTAACACCCTCCCCACTGAGTTTAGGTCTTTAGGCCTTAATTATATGTCACAACTGTATGAATTGCAGTGCAGTGATAAAACCAGGCCATTTCGCTCATCCACACACAGAAAGGAAATTTGTCCTAATGGCACCATTACATGTGATGCACAATATGCGTTTCTTTTTTATATAATAGAGTGGATATTATAGTAGAAGCAACAGGGAGTTAAAGATCATCATAAGTGAACATAAAATTGCAATTACAAAATAATGATGTTAAATCTTCAGTAGCCAGACACAAACATGATGTCAGCTCTTTCAGATGTATGGGTGGAGACGTAATGGAAATGCCACCTAGGGGAGGAGATAAGATATGATTCCTGAAAGAGAAAGAAGCATAGATAAGATTTTAGGTTGAACACTTAAACCTTAAATCAAGCAAATTTAAAAATGTAGTTTATCTTGTGGCCTTTAAAAATGATGCAGACCGATTCTGTCCTCTCGGTTATACCTCATGAGGATTGCTAAAAGAGAAGCAGTTCATTGGTCAGTGGCCACTGTAGTTGATTGAAAACACTGTCACTGAATAGAGCTGAATGCTTTTTTTTTATACATCTTGATGTAAAAAAAGCCTCAACATAATAAAGATATACTGTATTAATTGAATTTAAGTTCAGTGACTTGCTCTTATTGCGAGACCGAACATTAGCATATATTATATATATCATGGCTGAGCCCTGCAGGGGCAGCGCTTGAAAGTTTGGGCTCCCTGACAACAACTCAACTGCTCTGCCACTCTATTATAATAATAATAATAATAATAATAATAATAATAATAATAATACTACTACAGGTACACCTTTTCAAAGATCAATACACTTTTATTTCTAAAGAATATTTAACACGAACTGGAAGACATTTTAAATATCCAATATGTCTTTGATCTCCTTTGGTATGTCGTCTTTCACGCTGATGTACAGTTGTGGAATTGCCGTTTGTGACACGTAAGTTCTCAGACTAGAGACTCTGTACTACATTTTACAATTATTTAACACTAAATATTACATTTAAATAATATATAATTAATAAATAAAATCTATATGTATGGCTATCTGCCACGTGGTGAGTAAATGTACCAAAATAGTTATATTTTTCAGTCTTCATTTTGGCGAAGGTGCGGATTCTGCTCCTCTGTAGGTCGGAGCGTGGGGGCGGGCCGACACACACACACACACACACACACACCCAGGCGCCAACTCTGACATACTTTCCACACTCCGTGTCCGCGGACAGCTGTAGGCTTGTACCGTTAATGTTCTGTGCATTGTCGGACACATGCAGCCACTTTCCCGAAACCGCTTGCGAGACTGACGAGTCCACAGCGGTGTGTATGTCCGAGCCCGTCTCCACAGTCTCCACCTGCAGGTTGTCAGCTGTGTGGTTTGGAATGAAAGGGAGAAAACGAGACGCTGAGTAACACTGTGGATATCGCTCATATACTTTTTTTTTTTTTTTTTTTTTGACGGCGCCTTAACTGCAAAGTGCTGCAGGAAACCCTGCTCCAAATCTGTCTCTCTCTGCCTGGAGTAGCCTACCGCCCACACAAAGACCATGCGACTGACAAGAGGGTTCACTCCTCGTTACGCTAAGGAACCGAGTGGAGACGAGGAGAATAAACAAGCATGCAAATGGAAATTATCGCGGCCGGAAAAATTATCGAGCTCATTTTTTTTTATCGTGCGATAACTCGATTTATTGACTATCGCGACAGGCCTAATGCTGGCTACTGAATTGTTATTGTTACTAAAACACCCCCTACAGTCCCTGTCCAAACCAGTTCATGATAGGTCACCCAAATTCCAAGCTAGCACAATTGGGAATAAACCTGAGTAAGACTTACGACAGCGCCTCTTTGATGGTTTACAGGCTCACCGGTCAACACTGCAGAAAGAAAATCGAACCCTCAGTGTCATATTTGTCATTGTATCAGCTCAAGGCATTTTAACTTGCTATTATTGTTTTGAGCTGTTGTCTAGCTGTGTTTGGTTGGAGATGTCTTCTCTTATATAAAGTGTACGTACACACACACACACACACAGACAGGGTAAGGCGAATGAAGAGGTGTGGATTCACAAGAAGAATGTTACCCTCCCCTTTTAATTCATGTCATCCTAACTACTAAGCATGCACTTTACAAGAAAACAAGTGACTCTAACTCGATCAACAAATAGTTTAGCCTCTTCCTTTGCTGATTCATCACAGTTAGCCGTGATTGACAAACCAGGGTTGCACTGGGCCTACTGTGGACAATACATATGTTTCACAGTTGGATATCACAGCTGCCCACTTACCTAAAATTAAAGCTGATTTTTATGAGCTGCTGTAGCTCATAGGTCCCAATGGGAATTTAGGATGTTAATTATGAATTTCTGGATTTCTGGAAAAAAAACATGCTGACGTTTGCAGTAATGCTTTGCACCTACAAATATCACCAACCTGTTCATCTGCTGTATGCTTGTCAGTCGTGCAGGCACACATTCATACACTTACAGACACATACGCATGTTGCAGCTGTGTCAGGCTTGAGGTTAGGTCGAATGGCTTGTGATATTGTCAGTGTCCCCCCCACCCGCTGTCTGCTTTATCTCCTTTGCATTACATAGAGGTAATTGACAATGCCTGTGGCGTGAAGGTTCCTTTAGTATCCGTCCCCACTGATCACCAAACAAGCTTCAAGCTGCGCCTCTGACCGCTGCCTATGCTGCCTTCCTATCATCCTCCTTGCACCAAGCACAAAACAGAGAGGAAGGGAGATTGTGTATATATAGAAGGGATGAGAGGAAGCGATCAAAAGGAACAGAGGGAGAGAGTTATCGGTTCGATTGAACGTTTCTTTTCTCCAGTAGCACGGGAGATTTCATTGAAAGGCTGTTGCAGTCTATCGATCGGCCCTCAGGGACGGATACTGTGAAGCCAAGGAGAGGGAGGGAGAGAGAGAGAGAGAGGTGGAGGGATTCATGTAGCGAGAGAAACACAGGCAGAATAGCATTCGGTTGTTACAGAAGAAAAAGAGTGAGAGAAAGAGCAGTTAGGATCAAAATGAAAGGGACCTAGCAGAATTAGAAAATGTAGAGCCTGTTGAATCTTTTGTTTTTCTCTGCTGGTCAATGGTTGCGATGAGCGGTGTTTGTAGCTCCTCATCAGAAAGAAACACAAAGGACATAGAAGCAGAGAGGTCAGGTCATGCTATTTACAACCTCAAGAGTGTTTCTCATGAAAAGATCACACAAGAAAAGCCATTTTATCAACATGGCATCATGACTTTGCATAAATATACACGCCACTGTCATAAAGCAAAATGGCGTTGTTATTGTATGCATTTTCAGCTATCCACGTGTATGCCTACGCTGTATACAGCTGATGTAAACATACCCACCACGTGGCCTCACCACGTTGCGTGTTATCGCGAGAACGCGACGTACTATCACGAGAACCTCACACGCCTGTACAAAAAAAAAAAAAAAAGGGTTGGGTTTAGGAAAAGAACACAGGGAAAGGCTTTAGTAACAAAACAGTGACAAAAACACGGAAAATAACGACAAAAACACGCTTAGGAACACAATAAATGGTTGGGTTTAGAAAAGAAACATTGGGTAAGGCTTATTAAAACAAAAAATAAAAAACGGCAGAAAAATCACCGCACGCGGGACGCGAACCCGGCTCTCCCGGGTGAAAGTCCTGTCTACCTCCTTACTCAATTCCCCGTTCCTTTATACTACTCGCTACGGCGGAAATTGACTCGCAACGTAGGTCAATGGCGGCCGATTTGCGTTGATATACACGCAAAAATGCGATTATGCGTCTTGATATCACGCAAAAACAGAATACAAATTGGCGTGACATACCTACGCCAATTCATGAGATCAGTCTGCATTTTATCCATGATACAAACGTGTTTGTGTTTTTGTTCTTTCCAATGCAACATGCTGGGTATATAGATTAACAACATGTAAAACTGTCATTTGTTGATTGTTGTTAAATATTTGTATCTATTAAGAAACTATAGGCCACATCTGCATTCAAAACAGTACATTTGTTTGCTTACCAGAGTAGTAGTAGAATGTAAAGGTGTGTGTATTATATTAACTCCCATTCCCTGGTGGGTGGCATCCTCCTGCCTGCCCCACACCTCACAGGCACCGCGCAAGATGAGAGGGAGAGACCCCGCTCTGTTGGCAGAACAGCCACTGTGATTACTCTTGAGCAGCATGCATGGGAATGAATTACACTAGGATATATTTAAATATATTTCTTGCATTTTCCCTGATGTCTGAAGTTGCTAAATTTGTCGCTGTAGTCTCTTTTTAGAAATAAAGATGCTAAATCTAGCTGTGTGTGTGTGTGTGTGTGTGTGTGTGTGTGTGTGTGTGTGTGTGTGTGTGTGTGTGTGTGTGTGTGTGTGTGTGTGTGTGTGTGTGTGTGTGTGTGTGTGTGTGTGTGTGTGTGTGTGTGTGTGTGTGTGTGTGTGTGTGTGTGTGTGTGTGATTTTGCTACTGTGCATGCAATCATGCGAGTAAATTTGACCAGCACAGAACTGCTCGATGCAGAATAGTATCGCAATATTTCTGTGGCAATAATGTATCGGTACACGTACGCCAATCTTTTATTATATAAATTGCACATGAGAATTTAACTTTTTGGTACTACAATAATAAATAAATCAATTGCTTTTCCACCAGATGGTGCATTTTTGTTGTTGTTGCGTGATGTTTTCCTTTTGGGAACATTATTTAAAGTTGGGGGAAAAAAGGTTATAAATTACATATCTGTTAAAACAAAATCACAATAATATTGTATCCTGATATAATTATCGTGATAATATTGTATTATATTATATATAAATATAGTTTATTGGAAAAAAGCGTTGGGCACACTGACTTTGAATTTACGGTTTATCAGACCTCAAATGAGACAAGAAGATAACGTTAGCGAACGCTGTGGTGGCGGTCCCTCTGACTCTCCGCTGCAGGAGACACTGTATTCCTCCGACAACGTTACTCTTTAAAACTCTTTCCAGGTTAGTGGGGATGCATACCGCTCAAAACCAACTTTAAAAACGTTGTAATCTTCCCTCACCCTCCCCTGTTGCTAAACTGTGTGTAAAATGAGCGGTGATATTAAATGATCCGTTTCAGGTAACGGCAAACTAGGGTACCGTCTAATTGCTGGATTGTTCCGAGGTAACCGCCGGTAGCTAACTTTAGCCGATAAGCCTGTTGACAGCAACGGTAGTGTTCATATTTATGCACAATGACAAATAAAGACAACTTGCTAAAAAAGGAACTACACACTGTTTTCAGGTAACGTTACTGTTGACGTTCGAACAGGCCTGTGTGTGTTTTGAGAAATATCTTTATTGCAAGGCTATATTTATTTTATTTTTATTTGTTATTTATATATTTATATAGATATTTTTTCCCTGTTTTCATACATACAGAAGTTTAGTTTGCTAAATATCACATTTTTTTTGTTGGATATTGGATGTGAAAAGAAGGAAATGGTTCTTCCATAACATTGCACTTTAGATGTGTGTGACTTTCCCACACTAGGAGTAATTTATATAGTTCTATTTTATAGCGATTGATTATCTGTTCAAAAATTGTTCTATGTTCTATGCAAAATGTAAAATATTCTATTAAAGAAAAGATAGAAAATAAATATTTGTGTGTGCTGTAAAAGTGGTTAGAAAATATGAAATCGGAATCGGCTAAAATCGGTATCGGCAGTTCAAACTCAATGAGAAATCGGAATCGGCCTAGAAAGTTGTAATCGGTGCATCTCTAGTATCTTGTTTCCTCCGCTCATGGCCAATCAAGCTGAAAATTGGCTAAATCAACTTTTTCAGAACAAGTTCAGATACTCTCTCTGTAAGGATGTCATTATTTGATGTTTTTGTTTAGTCTAATAAACATTTTAATCGTCTTTTGTTATAGTTATGATTTAGCCTGCTCTATCATTTTCAGGAAAAGTAGCTAGATTGTATTTTACAAGGCAAATGGTGGTCAGATAGCTTTCTCCCAATTATTTGTATGTCAACTCTACTAACTCCATTCCATCCAAATCAATTTGTGATAACTTGTGTAATCACTATTTGATTACCTAAAATGGGGTCACATTTATTTTCTCCCCAGTAATTTGTACTGCATGACATACAGTAGCTGTTGTTCTTCTGTTCACTCCAGTGGCAAGCTACTAAAGCAACCTCCATACTTCATAGGTCTGTTCATTGGAAAATCAGAAAAGTTTTGCTGTTGACTGAAATTTATCATCAGTAGAGTCACACAAACAGTCAGAGGGGCCACAAGACACAAAGACAGTCACAAAGACTGATGCCTGTTCAAAACTAAAGGACAGAACCACAGAGTCCCTCAAGGGAAGGCTAGATGACACTTGTGGGACTCAAGTGAGTCCCACAAGTGTCAGCCTTACAGTATGTTTAATGAGTCCAACCACTCCTCTGGCTGCCTGAGCCCAGCAGTAGAGCCTTGGATCCATCCAGGGTTAGTGCGTGCACCACAGGACCACATCCGTCCTCCAGGGTCAGATCCAGTTCTGATGGATGACTCCTCAGGGACATGAGATGGCTGAGCTGCTCCTTGTCTCCCTTTTGTCTTTGTGGTGTATACATCGGCAGGTAAAAATACACACAGAAAGTGTATATACGTACAGTTGGGCTGTGACCTTGTCTATGACCACACACTTGAATGGCCATGTTTCTGATGAGTGGATTCCCATGGGGGAGGGAGTAAGGAAAAAGAGGGTAGATGCGATAATGAAATACAACCATTGTCCCCTGATAGATTGGGGACAAGGCCCCTAATCGCTCTTTATGTCATGTGAATGACCTCCCAGGATACAGAGCACAGATTCATCACCTGCAGCTCTCCTCTCATTCACCACCAAGTGAATCGCTGGTCATGATGTACTGTATGGGTGTGCCACCTTTTTAACCTGATGAAATCCTCCATCAACCACCATTCTTAGACTTCTGTAACCTAAAGCTTTGCGGATGTGGTGAGCCCATTATTATTGAATATAGAACCGCTTCACGTTACTTTACAACATGTGATTTATCATAACTGTAGCTTGCTATCAATACGCTGCATTTTTGAAGAACCTGGATGGAGTAGTCTGTTTGTAAGGGATAAAGCAGTAAACACGATTAGATTAGATGTGTTTGTATGAAGAAAAGGGAAGCAAGGAGTCTTTCAGTGCTATCTCAACACTGTAGTGTCATTTATCAGAGCTAAATCTGGCCCTGGAGGACTGATGTGATCCCATGGTGCAACCACTAAGACAGCATGAATCCAATGTTGTAGGTGGACATATTTTTTTATCTTTAGAATTACCTGCCCAGCTCCAGTTGCTTGAGCGAAACTTCACAAAGTATTCTAGTACATTTGTTTTGTATCCTGGTTCTGCTCTCTTCTTTTTAAAGTGACATTTTCTTTTATTTTTACGTCCATTTCCAGCTCTCAGCCATGGTGCAATCCTGCTTTGCAACAATGGCTGCTTGGGTCACACTGCCCTTTTTTCTTTTTGGGCTTTTTTTAGTGAGACATTCGCTTACAAATGTGAGAAACTCTGATACACACAAGTGAGATGCTTCATAGAAACATTCAGTAATGTAGGCCTATGTGTTTTTGATGTGTGTGAATGGTAAAGTTTTAAACTAAAAAGCCAAAAGCTTCTTATATTATGTTTTCAGAACTTTTTATGAACTTCCTTCCATCAGCCAGATTCTAAAATGCATGGAATAATTTCCTACTATAAACATTTCTAGCCATTTGAACATTTTGGGAAACTAGTATTTCAAAGATAACAAAGTGGATTAACAGAGTTTGGGTGGTAAACCCTCCATTACATCCTTTGCTGTGTTTATGCCCCACTGATCCGATTCCTTCGGAGCTCATCTGTATGCAGCCCGCTGGTGCTGTGCATGGCCAGCTCTGTATGGCCAGTGTATCTATTGCGATGCTCTGTGTAGCGTGACTGCTTCCTGTGTATCATCCATCAGAGGATAGCATAACCTCGCTTTAAAATCATATTCTACTGAATCAGAATTCAATTCCAGATTCCTCCAAGAAAATATCATAATAATACATCTCCCCTGGATTCCACTTGGGCCACTGTCATAGTGCTTCCTGACTCATTGCCTGCACTGTATTTTCTCAATAACATCGTTGACAGAGACATGATGAAACATTCAGTGGACGAATTTCATTGGCTATGTGGAGAAAAAAAACCTTGGGAATGTGTAATTTTAGATGCATGAAATCCAAAGGTGCTTACATACATTGTTGTTATGACTATGAAACGCCTCGACGATGTCTCTGATTACTGTATTATTCATACATCAGAGAGATACCACTGTGTGATGGGATAAGTAAGCTTTAAAATGCAAGCAATGCAGTGTTACTTTTATTCCCCAATGTGTTGCGCATTTGAAACGCTTTTCTGATTGTACAGCAGTGACAGTCTTCATCTTCGACGTACTTAAATGTTGAATAGAGGTAATGAGATTGGAGCTGAATAACATTGATGGAATTTCATAATGGATTACTGCACCATACACAATGTCCTGGTTTCACAGTTTCCCCCGATTAGTGGTGCAAATATAACACTTGTTAGGCGTAAACAGCATTGGGGGAGATTATTTGGCGTGTAGGATTCTATCAATCAAGAGAGTCAGGCTGTATGATGCATGCACCTTTCACAATGCTCTCCACAGTCAAAACTGCTGTTTATCCACTTATCAGTCTTTGTTCTACAGTGACATATTGAATTACACAGCATACAAATTCTGATTACATGATGAATACACGCTTTAAAATGTGTCTTGAGGCAAAAAATTACACTTACTGTATGTTTTAACCACAAATTGAGTTTTATTTGAAGATTTTATGTATTCTAGGTATTTATTAATTCAGGGTATTATTACATCACTTAATGCAACGCCATCTACAAATTACTTAAATATACAATATAATTGATTAATAATTGATTTGAAATGAAATGCTGTTTTTCCCAGTACAGTCTTTGTACCGCACCGCACAAGAGTTGAAGAGTTTGGTGGCCAGAGATGGCCAGTGGTCACCGGAGATTGAGGCCCAGGTCCTGGTTCCATTGTTGGGTTAGGTTTAGGCTACTGAATCACATTTGTATGGATTAAACGCACAAGATGTGACATATTGAGCTTTAGAGGTGCTGATAGGTAGCCTTACAAGCCAGACCCACATCAAGATGTTGGGTCTGGGAACTCACCATTGACAGGGCTCAGTCCGAGGGGCGGGATAAATGGTTGTCTTTAAAATTCCCTCAGCACGTAATAGGATAGAGCTACAACCAGGCAGAGCAACGAAGAAGGAGAGAGAAAGAGAAGCTAGTTGATAGATTAAACTTTTGCCGTTATCCGGTCAGTAAAACTCCGAACATATCTTCCTTTTTTAAGAATGATTTCAGTGCCGTTCTTTGTTCTTTTCTCAAAGAAAAGCTTAATTCCAAGTCTTCCAGAAGACCGCTGTTCCCAGCAGCAGCAACCATAAGCCCGCCCACCGACTCTATACACGATGTGATTGGCCTGACCAAAATTTGGTTTTTCCAGCTCGCAAGCCAACGGAGAGTGCCTAGACTGACGCTGGCTGCAAAATAAATTTGCTGCCACTAGGGTGCGTCTAGATTTCTAGGCTAGCTGATGGGCGGTTTTTGTTACCTTTGGACATATCTTTTCATCTAACTCCCGGCAAGAAAGCAAATTAACGCGAATTAACTTAGGCCTTAACCTAACCATGAAAACTTGAATCATGCTTTAGTGTATTCAATGTCAGTAAACAATTTGCATATATGTTGAGTATGTACATTTTGTGACTTTGCTCATTGAAACATTTTCTCCTGGAAACCATCCATTGATCTGTCAGACAGTAAGACACTGGTTTGATAGGCTCTTTGATTGATTGAACAACATCTGAATCCCTTCAGATAACTGGGGGAGCTCATTTGAGGCGTGACTTGCATGTGGTTTAGCCAGACCCGAGGCCAGGAAAAATGGTAGGAGTGCTGCACACCATCAATCAAAACTGCATGCTGTTTGATTGGAACTATTAGAGTGTCTTTCTTATTGATGCTGCCCTAACCTCTGTACAGGGCCTACAGACAATGTCATTACACTTATTCATGAGTGATCTGAAGCATGGTGTCTCATCTTCCTGGATCCATGTTCCATTGACCACTGAGACTCTCAGTCAGTGGTGCAAGTGTCTGGGGGGGTCTGTTTGTCTTCATCAACAGTAACTCGTGTCTTTCTGCTCATTGGCGAGCTGTGGGCTTTGTCTGCGCTTCCTTAGTTTAATCAATATGGTCACATGCATTGACTTGTAAAGAACTGTTGCGTGTTGCAGATTCAAAGAGGTCCCCTGTCCCTGTGTATTGATCGAGTGAGTGATCTACTGCCCTGCTGCTTGACAATATGCTGCTATTTTGATTTAAATAAAGCATGTCCATTGTGTGGCATACGTCAAGCTTGAATGTTGAACATGTAGTTGTAACCTAGACTTACTGTTTGTTATTTATTTATTTATTTATTTATGTATTTATTTTAGCATCAAACACTGCAACTCAGATTGATAATTCCAAGTAATTCTATCAGACATTTTCTTGATTGTGTCAACACCTGGAGTTTATTAAACTAACTATTAAAGGATAAGATTGATCATATTTTATATATTTTTTTTAATCGTCGACAAAACCCATGAAAAGACTAAACGTGACATTGTGTTGATCCGTCTCTCAATACTTACCTACCTCCTTACCCTGTCTGGTGGCTCTCAACCCCAAGCCTATTTATATTTTATTTACTGATATAAATATTTTTAAAAGTGGTCATGAATATGTACTTGTACTTGGCTTTTAATTATTTTTTTATTAATGCTAAATTTCTTGAAACCATTGTGTGTAGTATAGTTTTAAACAAATGTTACTCAGTTTTTTTTCACTATTTGCACATTATCTGCATTGGTGAGTATTTAAGGCTCTAGGAGGATGTATGTGAGATCCACTTAAAATAAACTACAGTGCGCATGTTCATTGTAATAAAGTCAAGTAATGGATGTCAGCCAGTGCAATGGTGAGGGAGGCTCATTTATGTTTTTTTTTATTTATCTGTTGGGCAACAATGGAGCTCTATGGCACAGAGGAGTATCAGGCTTGGGGTACACAGCCAATACTTTGTTTATAGGATTTGTAGACAATAAATAAAATATGGAATATAACCAGACTTTCATTCAATATAGTACAGTGAAATCCACTTTCTCTTTCCCTTGCTTTGGAGAATTGCAGGTTTGTTTTTAAAAAAAAAAAATGTTATGGTGTGTAAAAAATATTTTTGTCTTTGTCTTAGTGTATTTAGTTTAGTTTAGTAATTAGCTTAATAAACCGTAAGGATCTTGTTTTCTTTGTTGTCCATCTGCAAGCATCATGGATATTTCTCACACGTTAGTATCCAAGCTCTTACCTGCTGCTTTGGTTGTTTTGTTGATAATTCGGCCAAATACAACAAAGCTACAGTGTGTCTTGGATGATGTTAGAGCGACACTTGTGTTTTCTCACTGTCCAATCAGGACCCTACCAATTAGCTGTAAAAGAGGGCCATGTTTTGTTGGAGTAGGTTGTCTCTCTAGTGATCCAAATCCAAAATACTCTTCAACCTCTGTTATGGCTCTTATCTTGTAGTGTTGTGAGATTCCAAGTGCTCATATATTGACCTTTCTCATTTTGACTTCCTCTGTGTAATGCTCCCACAGTACAATAGTTCTACCTGCCTTGATATTTTACACAACACAACATTGCAATGCCATTTTCCAGCCGAATCCCCTCAGATGATGTCACGGCAGAGGTAAATCAAGGTCTGACCTTGCGAGACTAATTGTGGGGTGAAACTTGCTTGGTCCCAGTTTCCTGGCGCTGCCTTGCAAGGCAGATAAGAGTTGTGGCTTAATGTGATGAAATGGATGTATGTTCAGTGTTACTACTTCCCCGCTGTGAATTTTTAACGGTAAAAGTCATGGGTGTTTTTTTTTTCTTCTAGTGTTTTGATACACGTCCTTGTTCTTCATCCGCCTTTGTTTATGTCAGCTGATATATATTTTTTTAGAACACAGCCATAGTACAAAGGATGACAAATATTGCCAGAAAAATCTAAGGGTAAAAGCCTTGATGTTTCCATGGGCTGTGTTATGGCCTTCCTATCTTCTTTCCATGAGAGAATTAAAGTGGTTGGTCTGAGGTCATGTTATTGCACCTGAGATAATATACAATAACATTTCACTTTCCCTAATACTTTCTCATACCAGTCCCATTAGCAGAGAGCAGATGAGCGACTCAATTGCATTATAAGTATTGCGATTAACACAATTTCAGGTACTTCTAAACATGAATGAATTACAGATAATTTCTTGCCGGTGTACTAAGGAACACAAAGAAAAAATACATTTTATCAGGACATAAAGACAAAAAAAGCATTGCTTTACACATCAGATCAGAGTCAAATTTCAATCTTGAAACTGTAGAAAACGGAGTACTGTTGCTTCAAAACTATGCTTCATAATTTACCTTTTTGAAAGTATTTTGTGTGCCGTAACCTTTTTCAAACATGCCCTCCCTCTTTCACTCACTCCTGCAATGATGCAGTCTGGAGGGACTCTCTGGTTTCCTGCCCAGAGGTGGTTTCACATGACACGGTCAACAGCAGTCTTTGAGGATCCCAAGGAATAGAAACTGACCTTGGTGTCCACAAAGTATGACCTCATCTTATGAATCTAACAAAATCTGCAGTTTTTGGGGCTACATGGGCAAAGTAAAGTGACATATTATGTCCAAAAGAGTTCCAAAGACTGTCTTGATCTGTTGTTGCTATACAGGCAAAGACAAGAGCAAGACGGTCTATTGACTGTGTTAATTTGATTTGGTGTATACAAAATCAATACCGGCGTCAACAAATCCGCTGTCATTTGGTGCCTCTAATTGGCCTACCATTAGGGTGATTTATTTTATTAGAAATGAGCTCTCGGTTTTTAGTTTAGGAGATATGTCAAGATAAAATCAATCAAGCCAACTCCAAACATTACTTTCAGCAAGGCTTCTCCATCCCTTTTAAAAGAAAATCTGTCAAATGGAAAAAAGCACGTCATAGTTAAACTCAAAGCTAACTTGGTTTTCATGTGAAACACAAATAGAGTGGAAAAGTTCCTCTGCTGAGGTACTTTAGCAGGGGCCCTGCTTAAATGCTCAAAGGATGTGCTCCCTGGGGAATATGTATGTACAAAGTGGAGGTAAATAAATAATAAAAGAGATGAATAGAGGGCTAAGCAGACAGCTGATGAGGCTGATCATAGGAAGGGGGGTGAGACTGTTCCTCTCTGACGCTGTCAGCAGGGTGTTAGGGTTAGTGGTGATTAAAACTGCTTTCCTCTTACCCGTCAGCAACCACGCACGCACACACACACGCACACTGCTATCTCAGCAAACTGACTTACAAATAAACAGCTTAAGCCCCTGTGATGTGCAAAACAGATGATATTTTTTCACTCAACACAGACGGGCCCATTTGAATAGCTCTGCATTTCTCTGTGTTTACATGCTAAAGTTGATGGCTTCTGCCAAGGATATAATACAGTTATAGAAAAATATATTCCATAATGTCTTACATAAAAGCCAGTATTTAAATAATGGCAGAGTCTTAAATAAAAGCTGGGCCGTGGTCAGCGCGAACATTAAAAGCTGGTCGCTAATACAGTTTTGGGTTTGGACCATAAACTGTTGATATTAATGGACAACGCATCCGGTTCGGCGAAGTGCTGCAAATGCGGAAGTGCCTTAAACCTGCATTCTATCTGAATCCAGCAGGGGGTGACACGTGCGGTTGCAAAAGGAGGTCGGTTTCAGTCTATGAGAAAGTGACCCACTTCTCACTTGATTTATTACCTCAGTAAACATTTTCATAATGAGTTTATGGTCTCAATCACTAGTTTTAAGTCTTCTGCAATACAGAATTATGGTCTTTTCTTTGAATTATTTTAAAATCGGTGATAAAGCAGGGGGAGTTTTAGGGTGTGGCTATGATGTGATTGCCAGTGAAAGTGTGTAACGTAATGCAGAGTGTAAGCATCCGTCTACGGCTCCTCCCTCACTCCTCCCTCTCGTCTAAAATCGTCACATCCGCAACCAGGATGGCTGCGCCCATAACGGCAAACTCGACAACTCATAGCAGATCTCCACAAACCAATGGGTGACGTCACACATGCTCTGTCCATTAATATACAGTCTATGGTTTGGACTAATTGGGAAACCTGTCTCTAATATAAGCCTAATAAAGCCTGGCTCAAGCTGTTGAGGTAAATGAAAGGTTACTACTTTAAAGATGTATGATTCAGATGCCACTCTTTTCTTGCTCTTTCCTGTTTTAATGTATTGACATAACTGCTTTAAATACACATTAATATTTATGTAATTAATTGCTAATAATGTCAGTAGGGCTTTGATGTGTTTCTGGAAGTAAACTTTTGCCTTGGGTAGCAAGGTGTGTAACATCCAAGCTTGGAGGGCATCGTAATTAGCTCATAAAAAGGCAATGGGGAAAAAATCAAGGTGTAAGGGGAAGGACAGAATATAAGGAAATTAAAGATTTATGTTAAGATAGAGGGTCTGGAGATGCTCCATCGGTACAAGGAGAATATGTTGAAAGACTTCTTTTTCCATCTACGCGACAATTTCATAGGAAGGAAATAATGCCACATTATTATTCATTTTCTTTAGGGCCATAGTTCATGTATTCTATGCATAATGTATAATTTGTCTTAAGTGGGCATGAATGTCAAATAGACTCATCTCTCCTCCCTGTGCACGCGATGTCAGAGAGGAGAGGTCACTGTACTATACGTGCTTGAAAAATATAGTTACAAGCTTAACTAGCTTAATGTGCTTGCACTATTCCTGCTGTTCAGCAGCTGTATTACCTGAACATGTGTCATTGTCCCTGTCATGACATGCAGATAGGAAGAGTTAAAGCTATAGTATACAGGGTCTTTAGTCAAATCAGATAGCTGGAGGTGCCTTTCCTTTGACTTACAAATAAGAACGCAATTAGATGTTTGAATGATATTAAAAAGCTCAATATTTAAAAAGGCTGCGACAAAGCAGGTAATATTCTATTCAGTGTGAGCACAAAAAAACTGCATTGTCTGTGCTATATTAAAATGTAAATATGAATTATCACCACTGAAATAAAATCTTGGGCGTACTTGAAAAAACGTACGTAAAAAAAAAAGTAATACAATGGCTCCAGATCACGGCATTAGATGTTACCAGGGACAATTAAAAAGTAATTTGTATACTGTAAATGATTACAGGGTATGTGCAGCTGAAGTAGCATTGTAGATTCTTTAATGCTCAGCCTGTGTTTTTACAACATCTAATTACACAATCCCTAATGTAGATGGATGAAGTTGTACTCTAGGAGGAGGAGATTGAATGCGAGACAAAGAAAGAGAACATGAAGAGGTAGGGCAACAGTTTGTAGAGAGTGGAAGGTGGAAATAAGGTGGAAACAAAGCAAAGACAATGAGCTAATGACAGAAACAGAAGAGGAAAGATATTGCAGAGCTGAGAGACAGATAAAGTCTAGATAAAGAGGAGACAATAGAGGACAGATAGGAGAGACAGGTAGAGAGACGAGTAGGGAAAAACAACGATAAAGAGCTTTGATTGGGGTTTAATACCCTTTGCCCCCCTCTGCTTCCTTCTCTTATTCCACTTCTTTGAGTTGTAGCAGAAGATGAGGACCTATTAATTGTCCCTTGTCACATAAGAGAAATGTGTCACGGCAAATCTACAATAAACCCCTCCTGACATGACATTAACAATGCAGCACCTGCCATTTCTTCATCTTCAACAAATTTCATATGCATACTGTAGCAGTTAGTGCCTCTTATTTATATGTATCTAACCAGCTAAATACATTATATTAAACATGTAATCATTAAATGAGACTTGATACCAGGTCGTACCAGCTTTTAAAACCGCAACATGTTTTGTGGTGAGTCCATGGAATAGCCGGGTTGAAGTAAATCCACACACATTTTTAGCATTGAGTTCAACCTTGACATTTAAATTTGTTCCATTGATCAGTAGCAAACTGTTGTCAGTGCTGACCTTTGAGGGAACAGGGAGCCAAAGAGTCAAAAATGGAAGAAGCAGTCATAGCTTTTTACGGTTAGCTGTGTTTCACCATCCACTTCTATTTATCCTTCTGTCTAAATATAAACTGCTCCACAAAAGAGCAATGCTTTGCAGACAGTTATGAAACCAGAGTCTATGGTACACATATGGCTTTTGAATAAATTGTGTCGTTAGTGACTGGGCTAAGCTACTGAATTTTCTAACGCCCTTTTTAACAACTCTTTAATGAATGAAATAATCGACAATCCTGAGTGCAAACATGCTAATGGGGAGTAGGTTAAGGGTCGGGTACAGATAGAAAATAGAAAGAAATTCAGAAAGCTATCTTAACTGACTAGCGTGTTAGCAAATAGTTTGTCGTAAAAAGCAGTTAAACAACTAGCTCTGCAAGAAGTCTCTATGTCACCAAGCAATTTTTGTTGTTGCAAAAAACAATTTTTTCACTGTGCAACTTTCTGCTTACATAACCAACAACAACAAAATAGACTATACAAAAGACTTCACAGTAGTGTAAAATTAATAAACTTAACTTTAGTTTGCCACAATTAACCTGCTGTAGTAACAGCAGGTGGTGGGATCAGAAAAAAAAGTCATTACCTATATCGATCATCCTACGTCCAAAGAGCAAATCCAAAGAGCAGGTCTGTTAATAAATAAACATGCACATATGGTAGAGCCCCACCTTCAGGGAAATATGTATGTTTTCATTTGGAAAGAATTTAGCTTGAGCTCTAATGAAATATTCACCAATCGATCACCCTGCGGCTGCACCGAGCTCAACATATGGTCATTGTTCCACTCACTCCCCACTCGTACTTGAGCGCCGTGCTCGAGCTTTAAATCGTCTTATGTGGTTGAAGGAGACACTAGGGTCACCTATGAATCGTGTAATGTCTGTGAACAGTTAGCCATTTCTCAGCAGCCAAAGTAAAGGTAAGCTGTGAAGAGCTCCCAGAGAGCTCCTAAAATCCCGTTTCAGAGGACAATGGACTGAACACATCTTTTCTTTGAGGTGAGATAGCCATCGTCTTTCTGTCCATTCAGAAGGTTTCAAATGGTAGAAGATGGACTGGATTGAATCGATCCTTTTATATCCTTGAGATATCTTTTTTTTTAGGCCCATTGAATTTCATTTTCTTGTCCTTCGTGATATGAAGACACCCTGTGATATCCTTAGTCCAGTTAGAAATGTAATAATTTCCAGATAACTGACCAGATAACATCTCCAGCTAACTGACCTGCCAATAAATCTACCCTGATGACTCAGTTTAAACATTCATTTCCCTGCCTGTATATAGTTTAATATCCATTAAAGGAACGTGAAACATGAACATGAAATATTAATCATACTGTTTACAGTGCTTAGCCAACTATAGTATAATGATGATACTGTACAACACATTATTGTCCCCACAGGCACTCTTCAAACCCTCCCCTTCTTTTCCCCTTGACTCCAACACTAAAGTGTTTATAGCGCAATCTGCTTAACAGTATAACCGCTTTCCCATTTCAAATGATCTCCACAAACATTAAACCTATAAACACATTTTATGATGCCATTACATACTCGGGTATTTTGCAAGTTTGAAGCCGATTGAAACAGACTTCATTGAGACATATCCTGATGCTGGCGAATGGAGGTCATGGAGGAAAATATTTATATAATGTTTCTGTAAAAAAGTGTCAGAGCAATGGCATTCTATAACACAGCAGCATGGTGATTAGTTGGCCATGTTCCTCTTTATGTAGATTGACAGGACACATCTGTGGAGGGGACTTGGTGGCTCCAAGCAAGAGGAGACCAGGTGTGAATATTTCAGCAGGTACATGGAACATCTGGACAGTTTGATGGAGGGCTTGGGAGAGGGGAATAAAATGAGGACTAGGGGAGACTGATGTATACTTACCAGTTGATATGGTTGATGTTAAGATTTGTACTAGACTTGTATGTTTCTCTAGTACATCTCTCATCAAACCACTTTAACTGCGTTTAAAAAAACAACAACAAGAAAAGACCTGTTAAACAATTCTGTAGTAATTTTGTAACTGGTAGTGTTTTATTTAACTCAAGTTGCTTAAAGTTCATGGTTAATATGATGTAACATCAGTCCTTGTTTCCTTGTTCGTTCTGCTTTCCCAATATTTGTTAACCATGTAATAATATTACACATTCTGTCCATGCAAAGTTTCAAAATTACCAGAGAAAAGCTATCTGACTAGTGAATAGTGTGTGGGGGCTGCGTGTGTTAATTTTACTAAAGATTGTTATAGTTTAACTGAACGAATCCTGAGTATTCATTTCCTGGTCTGCCTTTCAATGAACACAAAATTAAAGGGGAAAACGTGAAAACGTGAGAAGTGACCGGTGAAGTCAAAAAGACTCTCGCAATTTGAGCTGGAGTAGAATCGGTCTCATCTATTCCTACTCTAATATATATATATATATATATATATATATATATATATATATATATATATATATATATATATATGGCTGAAACGATTCCTCGAGTAACTCGAATAATATAATAATAATAATTGCCTCGAAGCTTCGTTAAATCAATGTAACCAATGTTGTATCGCTGACAGACGGTGTTTCCGCACGGAACATTATTACTGTCGCACAGACGCGGCTCAGTCTGCTGCTGGCGACACATGCCAGAGCATAAATAGCGAGGGGCTAAGAGAATAGACAGGCTGGAGAAAACGACAGAAAGTGTCCAAAGTTTAGAATCAATTTAAACGTAATTAAAACTAAAACTCTGTACAGTGTGTCTACTGCAAAATCAAACTAGCTTACCACAATAATAGCACGACGTCAATGCTTCAGCATCTCAGCAGAAAACATGGAGTCTAACTTAATCATCCATTGGACGAAGCGGACCGACAAAAGTACATCAGAGTCGTATGGACGATGTAACTTCACCAAACACAACAATTACCAAAATCAAAGACAAGAAAATACGTAAGAGCTGACGCGTTGACTATCCCTTCGGAAAAACAGCTGATTGTTGCGCCTCTCTCTCTCTTTCTTTCTTTCTTTCTCTCTTTCTTTCTTTCTTTCTTTCTTTTCTCTCTCTCTCTCTCTCTCTCTCTCTCTCTCTCTCTCTCTCTCTCTAAGAAGAAACAGCTGATCAACGACCTAATAGCATAAGTGTAACAGAGCTGTGTGACATTATAATCAAATATATAAATGAAAATAGGTTGAGTATAACTAATATTTACATATAGGCCTACTGTATATACAGATCAGTCAGGTTGAAACTTGTAGTTCTGAAAGTTAAGTTGCACAACTTAATGTAATGTTTGAGGTTGATATCATTTGAAAAAAAACATTCTTTAAAAACAATGTAATATGGCACTTAAATGCACTTACTATGTTTAGTTTTTTGAGAGATGATATTGTAAGCAATGTAGGCAATACAAATGTTGCTTTTTTCTGAAAATATTGCTTTTTTCCCTAGTTTGTGTTGTTTATAAATGCAAAAAAAATTATCCGATTAATTGATCGATAAAGTGCTAGATTAATCGATTACAAAAAGAATCGATAGCTGCAGCCCAGATAGATAGATAGATAGATAGATAGATAGATAGATAGATAGATAAACACACACAGCCCATCAGCGATAAAAGGATACAGACACTCTTGGGCGTCAGACTTGGCGGTTATAGTACCGTTATATGCCTGGCATTGCTAGTGTTACTTTCCGCCCCTGGTGAAGCAAAAGGTATTAGTGGTACCTTTTACGCACGTAAATGGAGGGACAAGGGCAGAAAACAAAACTGTATTTGTTGATCTGTGATGTTTGGTTAATACCTGATCCACTTAATAATTACATGAATTGAAATTCAATTATACAGTCTAGCAAGGCCCTTCTTTTATCTGCACTTTTTGGTTTTGTTTACATGTACATTCTCAAGTTGTTTGAACCAAACTTACACTTACACAACCTGCTGTAAAGTATTGATGAGGAGTTATTTCATGCTGTACATCACAGCAGGTGTTCGTATACAGTTGTTTGTATGCCTATGATTTTGTGATGAGTGGGTGCTTATGCATTCACTCACTACATAAAAATTGTTATTGTGTTCCCCGTCATTGCCTCCAGCTGCTCCAGAACAACACAAACAAGAAGCTGTGTGGGCCCCCAACCCTGGCCGCCTCCCTCCCCGCCTCCCTTTTCAGACACAAACATCGGTCCCCTCTGGGCAATAGACGCTGTGCTCATTCATTAACAGAGATATCAAGGCGAAAACAAGCATGACCCCAAGGAATCAGGGGAAAGAAAGAATAAGAGAGGATAAGGTGTTTAGCTGTGGTATCCTCCTCCACCTCTTTTCTCGAGTGGTCCTAATTACCTAGTGTCTGATGTCTCTCTCATCTTGCTGTCTGTTCCAAGCTACGGTAGGCCCTCAATGGGCTGAGGTGGTTATCATAGCGCTGGGCTGACCATGATGCCGTGCTGCTGTGCTGAAGCCTTCCTCCTCTTCTGCTGGCACGGTAATGCTCATTAAAGAGGACACCTGAGGGACTGGCCCTCAATCCTTATCTTCTGCCCTACATTTCCCCTCTCAATTTCACACGACCCGGCGAGGAGTTGCCAGCTGAAAATTCCACAAATTCTCTCACGCAACACCTGCCCACACACTAAAGCCCTAAACTTCCTGCTCCTAAGGGGAGTGGGAGACATGGACAGACACTACCTCACTTCTTGCTGGGGTTTAACGTGCTGCAGGGATGCCTGTTTTCTTCACATGTAAGTTAAAGTGCTTTTTGCACTTTGACAAAGTCATTATCTTCCTTCATTTTGGAGATTTTGATATCCTCTACTTTCACATTTCTATACTGATGAATGAAAAACTGGACGTGTTCATGACTGACGAGTCGGTCAGTTCTTTGACAAAAGATTAAAACTTTGTTAATACTTTTTACTTTTGATGTTGGTAGTTTTGAAGTTTGGCAGGCAAGCAATTTGAGACAGACATAGACGAGCTGGTGAGCATGATTGGATAATGATCCACGGATGGAGCTCTTAGCAGAACTCATCAAAAGCCGACAACTGCTCACAAGGCCAGCCACTGTTGTTGCAGCAATATTTTTTAATAAAATAAAAAAATAGAATAGATTTTCATAGAAATGGTCGCCTGATTTGTTCCTTCCAGAGCTATTCCTCAAGATAATTTGCCACCGTCCCTACTGTTTATTCAACGTCATTCAACAGCTTATATTCCCTAACCTGCCTCATCCAATTAGCCTAATTGGAGGAATAATTCCCCATCTGTCAAACACGGCACTCTTTCACCTGTGGGGTCACATAGATGTTAACCCTCACCTTGGCATAATGACTCAAGAAGCCACTCAGCAGAATATAAATGTTAAAAGTTCGATTCAGTACATTCCGGTCTTTTATGTGTAATAGCACTACAGAGAAGTTTGTGTCACATGGTTTGTCCCTGGGGAATGAAAACATACCCTCTTGCATTCTGAACTGTTTGGATGACACTACATAGATTTTTTTTTTTTCCTGTGTTGTATTTTCTAATACATGGGCAGCCAATAACGTGGGTGTGCTTGGCCATGAATTATAGATCTGTTGTTGGCACAGGGTGTGTGGATATGAACTGTGCATGCCGGGGCCAGATAAGGCCAGATTTATACCTTTAGCTGCCAGGCGCAGACTCAGGGAGCCAGCTCTCAAATTAAATGGAAATTGAGTTTGAGGGAGCTAATAAAACAGCCGTAGCACCCTCTTACAACACTGTGTCCTCTCAGCATACAATGCATGCATGATGGGAAAACATGCTAAAGGATTGCTGTGACCCCTGATCATTATTGCAACTCTTGGTCTTGGGTTGCGGTTAGTAAATTGGAGGCTGGATATGGTCAGAGACAATGAAAACATTCTTGTTTCATGATTATGTAGACACATTCTCTGTCAGGACTCTACTGCCCATTTGGCTCCCAATATTTTAAACTTGTTTTAAGTGATCACCTCAAGGCCACCTAGTATTAAAAGTTTTGTTCAAATCATACATACAGTGAGGCAAATAAGTATTTGAACACCCTGCTATTTTGCAAGTTTTCCCACTTAGAAATCATGGAGGGGTCTGAAATTGTCATCGTAGGTGCATGTGCCAGACAAAGAATGGTTCAAAAACCCCAATGAAGAAGCAAGGTAGAGATGGAGTGACCCTGCCCGGAGGAAGCCCGGGGCCCCCGTCTGGAGCCAGGCCCAGGCGGGCGGGCTCGTCGGGCGAGCGCCTGGTGGCGGGTTTGCCACGGAGCCCGGCCGGGCACAGCCCGAACAAGCTACGTGGCTCCCATCTCTCCAGCCCATGGGCCCACCACCTGTGGGAGGAACCGTTGGGGTCGGGTGCGATGCCACATGGGTGGCAGTGAAGGTCAGGGGCCTCGACGGACCAGACCCGGGCGGCAGGCGCTGGCTCTGGGGACGTGGAACGTCACCTCTCTGTGGGGGAAGGGCCGGAACTGGTGCGGGAGGTGGGCGCTACCGGTTAGATCTGGTGGGGCTTACCTCACGCACAGTCTCGGTTCTGGAACCATACTCCTGGATAGGGGTTGGACTCTTTTCTTCTCCGGAGTTGCCCAGGGTGTGAGGCGCCCGGGCGGGTGTGGGGATACTCACAAGCCCCGGCTGGCGCCGCTGTGTTGGAGTTTACCCCGGTGGACGAGAGGGTCGCCTCCCCACGCCTGCGGGTTGTGGGGGAAAACTCTGACTGTTGTTTGTGCATATGCACCAAACAGGAGTTCGGAGTATTCGGCCTTCTTGGAGACCTTGACTGGAGTCCTGCATGGGGCTCCAGTGGGGGACTCCATTGTTCTGCTGGGGGACTTCAACGCACACGTGGGCAATGATGGAGACACCTGGAGGCGTGATTGGGAGGAACGGCCTCCCTGATCTAAACCAGAGTGGTTGTTTGTTGTTGGACTTCTGTGCTAGTCATGGATTGTCTATAACGAACACCATGTTCGAACATAGGGATGCTCATAAGTGTACCTGGTACCAGAGCACCCTAGGGCGAAGGTCAATGATCGATTTCATAATCGTTTCATCTGATCTGAGGCCGTATGTTTGGACACTCGGGTGAAGAGAGGGGCAGAGCTGTCAACCGATCACCATCTGGTGGTGAGTTGGGTCAGGGGGGTGGGGAAGACTCTGGACAGACCTGGTAAGCCCAAACGTGTAGTGCGGGTAAATTGGGAACGTCTGGAGGAGGCCCCTGTCCGACAGACTTTCAACTCACACCTCCGGCGGAGCTTTTCGTGCATCCCTGTGGAGGCTGGGGCATTGAACCCGAGTGGACAATGTTCAAAGTTTCCATTGCTGAAGCTGCGGCGAGGAGCTGTGGTCTTAGGATCTTAGGTGCCTCAAGGGGCGGTAACCCACGAACACCGTGGTGGACACCAGTGGTCAGGGAAGCCGTCCGACTGAAGAAGGAGTCCTTCCGGGATATGTTATCTCGGAGGACTCCGGAGGCAGTTGCAGGGTACCGAAGGGCCCGAAGGGCTGCAGCCTCTGCCGTGAAAGAGGCAAAGCAGCGGGTGTGGGAGAAGTTTGAGAAGACATGGAGAAGGACTTTCGGTCGGCACCAAAGTGTTTCTGGAAAACTGTTCGCCACCTCAGGAGGGGGGGAAGGGGAACCATCCAAGCTGTGTACAGTAAGGATGGGACACTGTTGACCTACACTGAGGAGGTAATAGGGCGGTGGAGGGCGACTTTGAGGAACTCCTGAATCCGACTAATACGCCCTCTATGTTAGAGGCAGAGCTGGAGGATAACGGGGGATTGTCGTCGATTTCCCAGGCGGAAGTCACTGATGTAGTCAAACAACTACACAGTGGCAAAGCCCCGGGGATTGATGAGATCCGTCCAGAAATGCTCAAGGCTCTGGGTGTGGAGGGGTTGTCCTGGTTGACACGCCTCTTCAACATTGCGTGGAAGTCTGGGGACGGTGCCAAAGGAGTGGCAGACTGGGGTGGTGGTTCCTCTTTTAAAAAGGGGGACCAGAGGGTGTGTGCCAATTATAGGGGTATCACACTTCTCAGCCTCCCTGGTAAAGTCTACTCCAAGGTGCTGGAAAGGAGGGTTCGGCCGATAGTCGAACCTCGGGTTGAGGAGGAACAATGCGGATTCCGTCCTGGTCGTGGAACAACGGACCAGCTCTTCACTCTCGCAAGGATCCTGGAGGGAGCCTGGGAGTATGCCCAACCGGTCTACATGTGTTTTGTGGATTTGGAGAAGGCGTATGACCGGGTCCCCGGGAGATACTGTGGGAGGTGCTGCGGGAGTATGGGGTGAGGGGTCTCTACTCAGGGCCATCCAATCTCTGTATGACCAAAGTGAGAGCTGTGTCCGGGTTCTCGGTAGTAAGTCGGACTCGTTTCAGGTGAGGGTTGGCCTCCGCCAGGGCTGCGCTTTGTCACCAATCCTGTTTGTAATATTTATGGACAGGATATCGAGGCGTAGTCGGGGTGGGGAGGGGTTGCAGTTTGGTGGGCTGGGGATCTCATCGCTGCTCTTTGCAGATGATGTGGTCCTGATGGCATCATCGGCCTGCGACCTTCAGCACTCACTGGATCGGTTCGCAACCGAGTGTGAAGCGGTTGGGATGAGGATCAGCACCTCTAAATCGGAGGCCATGGTTCTCAGCAGGAAACCGATGGAATGCCTTCTCCAGGTAGGGAATGAGTCCTTACCCCAAGTGAAGGAGTTCAAGTACCTTGGGGTTTTGTTCGCGAGTGAGGGGACAATGGAGCGGGAGATTGGTCGGAGAATCGGGCGCAGCGGGTGCGGTATTGCATTCAATCTATCGCACCGTTGTGGACGAAAAGAGAGCTGAGCCAGAAGGCAAAGCTCTCGATCTACCGGTCAGTTTTCGTTCCTACCCTCACCTATGGTCATGAAGGCTGGGTCATGACCGAAAGAACGAGATCCAGGGTACAAGCGGCTGAAATGGGTTTCCTCAGGAGGGTGGCTGGCGTCTCCCTTAGAGATAGGGTGAGAAGCTCAGTCATCCGTGAGGAGCTCGGAGTAGAGCCGCTGCTCCTTTGCGTCGAAAGGAGCCAGTTGAGGTGGTTCGGGCATCTGGTAAGGATGCCCCCTGGGCGCCTCCCTAGGGAGGTGTTCCAGGCACGTCCAGCTGGGAGGAGGCCTCGGGGAAGACCCAGGACTAGGTGGAGGGATTATATCTCCAACCTGGCCTGGGAACGCCTCGGGATCCCCAGTCGGAGCTGGTTAATGTTGCTCGGGAAAGGGAAGTTTGGGGTCCCCTGCTGGAGCTGCTCCCCCCGCGACCCGACACCGGATAAGCGGACGAAGATGGATGGATGGATGGAGGTGCATGTGCACTGTGAGAGACATAATCTAAAAAAAAAAAATGATTGTATGATTTTTTAACTATTTATTTGTATGATACAGCTGCAAATAAGTATTTGAACACCTGAGAAAATCAATGTTAATATTTGGTACAGTAGCCTTTGTTTGCAAGTACAGAGGTCAAACGTTTCCTGTAGTTTTTCACCACGTTTGCACACACTGCAGGAGGGATTTTGGCCCACTCCTCCACACAGATATTCTCTAGATTAGTCAGGTTTCTGGGCTGTCGCTGAGAAACACGGAGTTTGAGTTCCCTCCAAAGATTCTCTATTGGGTTTAGGTCTGGAGACTGGCTAGGCCACGCCAGAACCTTGATATGCTTCTTACAGAACCACTCCTTGGTTATCCTGGCTCTGTGCTTCGGGTCATTGTCATGTTGGAAGACCCAGCCTCGACCCATCTTCAATGCTCTAACTGAGGGAAGGAGGTTGTTCCCCAAAATCTCGCAATACATGGCCCCGGTCATCCTCTCCTTAATACAGTGCAGTCGCCCTGTCCCATGTGCAGAAAAACACCCCCAAAGCATGATGCTACCACCCCCATGCTTCACAGTAGGGATGGTGTTCTTGGGATGGTATTCATCATTCTTCTTCCTCCAAACACGGTTAGTGGAATTATGACCAAAAAGTTCTATTTTGGTCTCATCTGACCACATGACTTTCTCCCATGACTCCTCTGGATCATCCAAATGGTCATTGGCAAACTTAAGACGGGCCTTGACATGTGCTGGTTTAAGCAGGGGAACCTTCCGTGCCATGCATGATTTCAAACCATGACGTCTTAGTGTATTACCAACAGTAACCTTAGAAACGGTGGTCCCAGCTCTTTTCAGGTCATTGACCAGCTCCTCCCGTGTAGTTCTGGGCTGATTTCTCACCTTTCTTAGGATCATTGAGACCCCACGAGGTGAGACCTTGCATGGAGCCCCAGTCCGAGGGAGATTGACAGTCATGTTTAGCTTCTTCCATTTTCTAATGATTGCTCCAACAGTGGACCTTTTTCACCAAGCTGCTTGGCAATTTCAACGTAGCCCTTTCCAGCCTTGTGGAGGTGTACAATTTTGTCTCTAGTGTCTTTGGACAGCTCTTTGGTCTTGGCCATGTTAGTAGTTGGATTCTTACTGATTGTATGGGGTGGACAGGTGTCTTTATGCAGCTAACGACCTCAAACAGGTGCATCTAATTTAGGATAATAAATGGAGTGGAGGTGGATATTTTAAAAGCAGACTAACAGGTCTTTGAGGGTCAGAATTCTAGCTGATAGACAGGTGTTCAAATACTTATTTGCAGCTGTATCATACAAATAAATAGTTAAAAAATCATATATTGTGATTTCTGGATTTGTTTTTTTTTGGGATTATGTCTCTCACAGTGGACATGCACCTACGATGACAATTTCACCTCCATGATTTCCAAGTGGGAGAACTTGCAAAATAGCAGGGTGTTCAAATACTTATTTTCCTCACTGTATCTGAGAAGGGAATGCTGTTTTTAACGTTGCTCTCACTAATGTTCTTGCTATTATTTCAGTAATTTGTGTTTATCAATGAGAAACCCCTAACCCTATATATTTCAAACGTGTTAATAGAGTCTAGCAGATACATTGTAGTTGTCAAGTTCCTGGTGTGCAGCCTGAGACTGAAGAGGTTTGCTATTTTGCAGAGCTGGTCAGGCATCAAAGGCACTCTGTCTCCTTTTGTGTCTGATAGACCTCGTCAGGCTTTCATTCTCCATTTTATTTGCAACAAGCGTATTTTATAAGACAAACTGATGTCAGTTTTGGCATTTCAGACAGAGACTGACATTGTGCTCAAAGTATATATATTTTTTAGATAATGTTTTGGGCTTTTATGGCCTTTTTAATTGACAGGATAGCTTTAAGAGCGGAAAAGGGAGAAAGAGGGGGAGCGACATGCAGCAGAGGGTGGTGGGTCGGATTTGAACCCGGGCCGCTGCCAAGGAACGAGCCTACATGGGGCGCACACTCTACTATACCAGGTGAGCTAGAGGTCGCCCCCTCAATGTTCTCTTTTTTTTTTTTTATTTATGCTCAAAAAGTCAATAGGGGTGTACGATTCAGAAAATGTCACGATTTGATTCCGATTTTTAGGCGCACGATTCAATTCAATATCGATTTTCGATTCAAAAATGATTCTCGATTCAAAAAACGGTAAACAGTATGTAATGTAGTTACTTTTCCCATGTGATTGCAGTAGACATACAATTTAAAATTAAATGTAGTTTGATATTACTTCATATGTCTTCATACAAAAATAAAAACTTTTGCAACTGAAAGCTGCAAAAGTGCCAAGCTTTGGCCAGCTTTCAAATCCATTTAATTCAAGTATAAAACTGCTAAATAAAAAGAGCTTTTACATTTAGCTTTAAAGTGTTGTACTCAGATCAAACCAACAAACAAAAAATACTGCTAAATGTGGTTTAATAAGTACTACCAGCTTTCTGTTGAAATGTGAACTTGACTGGGCACATTGAACTTCTTCTGTGTCGTGGAGTAACTGTGCATGCAATGGAGTAATCCCGGACAAAGTCAGTGTGCTATCCTCACACATGATGTTGGTTGCCTCCTTTATTGGTTTCAGGGTCACAGCCATTCCTTCGGCATTGTTGACATCCGCTCAGGGTACAGACATCCGTTCCACTTTTTCTCACCTCGGGAGAGAGAAGCGCAGCGCAAATGGCTGGTTGATGCTCGAGGAATCTTTCAATCGTATCGAACGCACTATTCCATCTAGTAGCCACTTCCTACTTTAACTTATGAGGTGGCAGTTCGACTAGCTTCCGTTTCTGCTCAAGGACATGATTTGCGCTGGTGCTGCGGTGAAAAAAATCCAGTGATTCTCCTAATCCTCCCCAGCAAACGTGACACAGTTGGCAGTTTCAGAGCTCTCTGAGCGGCGAGGTTAATGGTGTGTGCGAAACACTTAACGGGCTTGAAGTTGCCCAACTGCGTAGCAGCTACCATGTTGGCAGCATTATCTGTAACGATTACCAGGTCGGAGGTTGTGAGATGCCATTGCTGAGCAATAGTCTGAAACAAGTTTGTGGTGTTTCCAAAATACTTAACTTTCGCTTTGCAGAACCTGCATATAGGATGATTCCTATCAAGTTCCGTCTTCCCCTTGAGGTTATAAAAGCCGAAATGTGTCCAAACTCTCGCCTTCAATGAGGATGGAGCAGGTTGAGTAATTTTCTGTGAGGTTTGCCATTTTTTTTGCGCTGACTAAACTACTTCGGCTGCACTCATTCTTCTTCTGATTATGACAAGAGTGCCCAGGCATCAGTGTAAATTCGAAACAGCACCATCTATGGGAATGGCGATGTAATGTCATTTCAGGACAATCGTGTCAAAACAAAAAAAAAAAAAAAATGAATCCATTTGTGGAATTCTATGAATCGATTTTGAATTGGTAGAGCTTGAATCTAGATTTGATCGATTTTTTTGCACACCCCTAAGTCAGTCCCTCTATTTTGATCATTTATTTTTTAAAGTAGTAAAATTTCAATTCATACACTTCATTGTACATATAAGTTATTATGCTTCCATATTATCAAATTCTGTAAGCCAGACAGTGGTAAACATGCCACACACCAGAAAAAGATCTTGAATCTTGAAAATGTAATACTCAACTCAAACAATTGGATTGCAAATGCTCATTGATAAAGTAGTAGGTAAATACAACTACAACTCATATTTACAGTAAATAAACAAAATGCTACATTTTTTTTAATTGGTATTTTTTTGTTTTTAGAAACACTTGTCATAAGTAATATATTGAAATATCAACTCAAGATATTTAGAGCAAGATCCTCCACTGATAAAACCCATTTTATGTAGAATGAAGGAGAGGTTGTGTCCTAATGTTGATGTATGCCTACATATCCAAATGAGATGTACAGTCATTAACGCACACATTTCTGTTAATTATGACACATATGAAAGGCCCAACTTTCATGACTTTAATGAGGTAATTATATAGGCTAAGAAAGTGACCGACCCTATAGACCTGGATGCATTTTTGATATCTTCAGGATTATTCTTTCTGGATGGATCCCCGCTAGACATAAACCCTACCCCAGCCCAGCCTTTCATTTTCTGGACAGAGATCTAAGGGAAGCATAGGGTGCCCCTGGAGGTCTCAGCTTGGACATTTTTGTTGTTGTTGTTAATTAATTACCTCCCTGAAGTCTGACTGGGCGCCCCATGCCGAAATACCACCCAAATGCTGTGTTCTAATTTTTTGCTTCACTCTGCTCTCTCATTGCCCTCCTTTCCATGCCAAAGAGCATATCTAGCCTGGAGATGAGCCTCAGAGACTGGGCAACTCCCGTTTTGGAGTGTTGTGGATTATGTATGTTACCATATCCAATTTTTATATATATATATATATATATATATATATATATATATATATATATATATATATATATATATATATTCCAACTTTTATTCCATATTCAGTTTCATTTATTCAGGCTTTCATTCAATATATTCAGACTTTCATTTAATCAAGTTTTAGCATTTTAGCCGTTCAAGTCCAATGAATAGCTTGAAATGTTACAAAGGTAAGTGGTGAACTGCCTGAGGTTAAAAAAAAAGTAAGGTTACCCAAAACTGAAAAATAATGTACATTTCAGTATTTTACTTATTTTTAAGGCCTTTTTCAGGTAAAAAGAAATGGGTTGATCAAGCTTTGAAAGTTGGTGCTACCAATTCCCACAGGTTTTCCAACTTGTCTGGATTACTTACAACCCCCTCTGTTTGTATAAAGTATTGTTGGAACACACTGTGGTACCGTACCCTCGTGAGCATTATTTGAACAGTATTGTACTGCAGAAAGTAGTGTGTTGCCATAAAAATGGCGAGGAAAAGGCAATCAACAATGAAAGAGAGACAGAGAAATTGCAAAGAAAGTCAAGGTGTCAGTGAGTACAGTATTCACCATCAAAAGGCACTTAGAAACTGGGGGAAACTCTGACAGGAAGAGGTCTGGCAGACCCAAAGCCACAACAGAATCAGAAGACAAGTTTCTGAGAGTCAACAGCTTGCGCGATACGCGGCTCACAGGACAACACCTTCAAGCACAGCTTAATAGTGGTCGTAATAAGCAAGTCTCAGTTTCAACTGTAAAGAGAAGACTTCGAGCTGCAGGTTTAATAGGTCGAGTTGCAGCAAGAAAGCCCTTGCTAAGACGTCAGAATAAGAAAAAGAGGCTTGCCTGGGCCAAGAAACATCATCAGTGGACTACTGAAGACTGGAAGAAGGTGTTATGAACTGATGAATCAAAATTTGAAATCTTCGGTTCATCACGCAGGAGTTCCTCAGTGTGTGACATCAACTGTCAAACATGGAGGAGGAAGCGTGATGGTCTGGGGCTGTTTTGCTGGATCCAGGGTCGGTGATTTTTACAGAGTGAAAGGCACCCTGAACCAAAACGGCTACCACAGCATTTTGCAGCACCATGCAGTACCCTCTGGTGTGTGCCTAGTTGGTCAGGGGTTCATCATACAGCAAGATAATGACCCAAAACATAAGTCCAAGCTATGCCAGAACTACCTTAGCAAAAAAGAACAAGATGGTAAGCTTAAAAACACCAGACTTAAACCCCATTGAGCTGGTTTGGGATGACCTGGACAGAAAAGTGAAAGCAAAGCAACCTACAAGTGCCACACATTTCTGGGAACTTTTGCAACAGAGTTGGGAAGAACTTTCTGAAGAATATTTGATTTCCATTGTAGAAAGAATGCCACGAATGTGTTCAGCTGTTATATCTGCCAAAATACATTTTGGTTTATAAATGAATTCCATGATTTCTTTTTTAACTTAAATTGTTCATTTGTTCTATTCTTTCATTTCAGAGTACAATAAGACATTGAACTGCATGAATTTCAATAAAAACTTGAGGTGTTCTAAAACTTTTGACCGGTCGTGCGTGTGTTTTATTTATATATATATATATATATATATATATATATATATATATATATATATATATATATATATATATATATATATATAAGAAAGAAAGAAATGCTTGAAGAAAGAAAGATTTACTTGATTTTTACAAATGTTTTATTTATTAAAACTAACATCATGAAGTATGATCTTTTTTTACTGACAGAGCTATACTTGACCCATCTTCTGTGGTGTCTTCTTTGCAGCATATAAAACAAAAACAGCTTCTTTTGTATAAAAAATATATACACGTTACAGTGAGGTAGCTTTGTGTAGCCCTTGACGTCCAGCCGTCTGCTGTCAGAGCAACAGCTGGCGCTTCGAACAATTGGTTCTCTATTTGGGCTTTTGTTTTTTCTACAAAGCAGGATTTACGGTCGTGCTGAAATGGTCTTGTGAAGGAATAGTGAAACGAGGCTTCGTAAAAACTGTGTTTTCCACTACAGAGTAGGGTCTCATATCCGCGGCTATAAATGTACCAATCGCCGCAATTGGTTGGAAATTGCTGCTTAAATGCTGCGGGGATAGTTTGTAGCATGTGTGTTGCTTCGTGTTTTTGTCTAGTTCCAGTTATTGACACACTGAGGTGATGTTGGAATAAATGAGTTGACATGTCTTTAGTATTCCCTCTAGTATAGCCTATTCTTGTATAGCAGATGCGACATACTGTTGTTTTTTTATCCACCACTCTCTTGCCATCAACCTCATAACTTGCAGGGAAACCAAAGTGGCTCCAAACGCCAGACCTGCTGGTTATTGGAGGATCTTCTAATTCTGGTCTGGTAACAGTCACATTAAAGTTACTAGCCATATTGCAACGAGCTAATTCAGTGTAGCATGCCTGACTGGAGTCGAGTGTTTTTCTTTGGGAGTGGGAGGGGCAGACAGCACGTTGCCTGTTACCTCGTTTGGGCTGCCTTGTTGAGTGCAGTGGCACTGAGAACATCATATTTCACACAATTTAAGCTCTTTTTTTTTTTTTTTTATAAATGAAATGGGATTAGTCCAACGAATCGTTCGGTTTGTAATGCGTACCTAATTGAAAGCCTCGTACCGTACAGTTCAATACGAGTATGTGTACCTTTACACCCCTAATATATAATAATTTACTAAATGGGGAACTTCTGCTTAGAAGTAGTAGATTTAAAGCTCAAAGCACCCTTATACGATAATGTAGTGTAAGCAATTTTATTGAGTTGCCTCTTAGAACAATGCTCTGATTGAATTTAAGTTAGGCTTTTATTGTGAAGGGTAAAAACAGAAGAAGTGAAGCTCTAGCGTTATGCGCTGCCGTTGTTGGGAGTTAATAAAAGTGTGCTGGCCGTCTTGGTTCATGCTGGTTAAGATTACAGAGCCCCTGTTTTTCTTTTGATTACCCTCGGCTACAGTAGTTAGCATGCATTAGCTCGAAGGTCTAACTTGGATTGTTTACTTTAACGTAAAAGTCTTTGTCACCCTGAACGTCTCGCTAACCCACGTTCAAAATCTGGCAGTTGAATGAAGTGTTGCTTGATCTTCTATATGAAAAAAAGAACGAAAAGTTGAATTTTTGTACTGAACAGCAAGATCCAATTCGACTGAAAAAAGTCAGGTACAGCCCTAGGTCCTAATGCTAAACCCCTATTTAGATGGGATCAGAAGTCAGCAACTCTAATATGCGAACACAAATTACTTTATTAAACTACTACAAGCATGAATGTTTGTTTTTACTTTCATTCTCAACATGTTTCTTTAGTGGCAGTCTATTGGCCAAAATCTCCAAATGCAGCAAAGAAGATTTGACACGAATGAGTAAATTTCAATGGTTTGATATTCATTTATGCAGTAACTTCTGCAATTTTAAACTTAAAGTTTAATTGAGGGTGAATTAGCAACTAGTGCTTATGTAGTATTTTTCCACTTCATTTCAACGTATATGGAACTAAATGATATGGTCAGTTAGGCTGAGATCCACTAAATAATACATGAACAACATACAAATCATGACAGTTTAATCCTATGCATTTGAAAGTCCAAGTTGCATGTGTATGGGCCTGCAGATTGACTCACTCATACCTATCCATCTAAACGTTTATGTGGTCACATCCAGATAATATCTAAAACTGAAGGGAAGATTGATCAGTAGCCTGCTTTGTTAATGAATTCTTTTCTTTCAATGAATTACTGCTTGTAGCAGTGAGTTTTAACATCACCCCTTCCTGTGGCCAAGGTGTGAAATATTTAAATCAGTGTTCCTGGAATGGCAAATGGTTGCAATTGAATACACCAGGTGGGTGTCAGAAGAATGGCTTTCAGGCCTTAACATTTGGTAAAAATGATGGTATACTGTTGGCCATCATGCTGTGCATTTTCGTTATTCATCACAATCTGCGATGCAGGTAGAAAATCTGCTGCATGGCCGGCCATAACGGGATGAAGAAACACTTACAGACAGTAATGTGCATCAGGCCAATGAGCCATTCATGGGCCTGGTGCCATCTCATTAGTCTTCTTATGACACCGGCAGAAGCATGCCTAACGTCCCATTGTCTGTAGCAGTCAGAGACAGCTCAGGTTAACGTTGTAGTGAAAATCCACACCTAACTCAACCGTTTTTCCCTTTTTCTCTCTCTTCCTCGTCTCCTTCTCTTTTCAATTGGCATATTCCTGTGGGATGCCATTTTTTTTTAGGAAGCTGCTTTTAAGCTCTCATTTCTGTTGGCTTTTGAAAGCAGGGCTCTGATTTTTTGGCCATTACAATAATAATAGCTTGAAGTTCAGATTCTGACTATGAACCTTTATTCAGCCTTAAATGAGGTCCCACTGGTCATGATTTTAAGTGAGAAATGAGCACTGAATAGCAGTGCATATTCTCGCCAGTCATTTATCCTAATTCTGTCTGGTCCACTTCAAAACAGCCCCTCATTTACAGTAAGTATAATCTTAAGCATAGAATTGATAAATATGATAAAATAACTTCTGTAGTGTTTGTTTCAAAAATATAGTACATTTTCACAATTGACTGTTCGTTATACCCTCCCTCATTTCTCCTCGTGCTGAAGTAGTGTGTGTAACATGGTACACCCCAAAATTATGCAAGTCGGCGAATTCAAACGCTGCTGGGTGGGCAGGTGCCACGCCGTGGGTATGTGGGTTTATATTACCTGAGCATGGTCTTGCAGGCAGGTCGCTAGGTTTATTTACTTTGCACAGTATTATTATTTTGGCTCCTAAACACACTATAGATTCATAGAAACAGTGATATTGGTAACTGCCTTGTATTTCAAAGGAAGCTTGCTTCCAGTTGAGGATTGTTGTAAATTGCACTGTATCAGTGTAGGTGCCCTGAATCACTGTTGCTTGAAGTGGATTAGTGAAAGTACACTGTAAATGTGAGATATTGACAGCTATGAATGTATTTTGTGAAAAAGTGTAAAACAACTGGACTTATGGATATTTTATGCACTTTGGTTACCATTGTGGACTGAAACAGAGACTTGCATGCTGACAGAAATGTGTGTGTTTGAAGTACTTTATTTGAAGTAAAGATAAAGATCTGAAAGACGGACCGAGCGCTCTGTGTCCATTAAATGCATATTAAAGATCGTTTTGCAGTGTTTGGATTTTTATACGAGCCAGCTGGAGACAGACGAAGTTGGAGTTTTAAACCAACTACGGATCAACAAGTTATTGTTAAATAGCTAGCTAGCTGATAAAGTCTGCTACCAAGCCTGAAGCCATGGACTTGTTAAAAAAACACAAATTTTGAGTGCTAAGTCTTTATCATTGTTATATATTACATCATTATAAGCTGTATACATTCAGAGCTAGATTGGAACACAGTAATGTAGCAATAGAAACTAAGTGGGAACACAGTAATGTAGCAATAGAAACTAAGTGGGATAGGGCTTAGCAAAGGGTCAGTTACTGAGATAGATAGATAGATAGATAGATAGATATTTATTGATCCGAAAAATGGGAAATTAGTGTTACAGCAGCAAAATATCAGTCACATCGCACAGAATATACATGAAATACTAGGATACAGTATACATGAAATAATAATAGGATAAAATACACGCACAAATATATATAATAATATATCCAATGTTGGGAATACAAAATGTACAACTGCTTAACTAGTAATGATGATGTAAATAAACCTATTGTGCAAGTTGCACTTAGTGCAGATGTGATGTCTTATAAATATATATAATATATTAAGTCTTATCTAGCACCCAGTGATGAGGTGTTAAAAAGTTTTATTGCCTGTGGTAGTAAAACACCTCATCACTTTCTTTGTTAGAAGTGTGTCAACACCTACTCGCAGATACACTTGTGAGTGCAATCGAATATGACAACTGTCCTCCACTGTGTCAAAAAGCTTAATGGACTGTGTACTGTATTATTCCCTCGACCTGAATGTGCTTCACAAACTGCATCACACAAGGTTCAGAAAGCCTTCCAGAACAGCAATCAGCAACCTTATGTATATAAGACTCTCATTTTATGTTTTTTTTTGTTTTGTTTTTACGACACATCAATTCAGCTGCATCACAGTCATAAATGACCTGTGGTCTCTGCAAGCTGCTTAGACTAACACTTAATAATAGCAATACAGCTAACCTGTGGTCACAACCCACAGACTGCTGCTCTTGCCCTTTCACTCTGTTATCTACTGCAGTCATATTATTTGTAGTGTCAGTGCCCATGTCATTTAAAAAAAAAAAGAATGGATGATTTAACTGTATACATTCTTTTAAAATACATTTTGTAAATGCTTTTACAGCACTGAAAAGGTGCACTGTATACCCTCCAAAAATATTTGAGTCAGTTCAGTCAGACTACCAACTCTTTAATGATGGTATGAGAGATAAGGGCATTACATTTATTCATATTTCGGTAATGTATTACCTATTAAATGACCTTATTGCTCGGTTCAAAGGCAGGGCATCCCGGGAGTGATTTTAAAAGCAGGGTTGTGATTGGCTGCAGTGGGTAATAATGCACCTTGTCAGTGATTGACATAGGGTCATCCATGGATACAAGGTGAGAGGGAGGGTCAGTATAATGGCGAATGAACCTTGACATTGCTATTGGGTACAAATCTGCTTCTTTTTCTCTTTCTGCAGCCATGGATCTGTTTGGTAATGTGCTGCAGCATTATGTTAACTGTAATGTCAGTGAGGAAGGCGAGGGTGTGGGAGGAAAATAGATGTGGGTCATTTAGGCTTCCGTGAAACAGAATATGATTGAGTTGTTGCTAGCTGCGTGAGCTTTAACCAGAAATTTTTAGCCATTAGATAATGATTTTGATAAAAGCCATTCTGTGGGAGGATGAGAACAGCACAAAGGCAATTAATTTGAATCCAGCATTCAATTTTGTCTGTGCTCAAAGGCTATGTGAAACATCGTTGAAATCATTTAACTGATAATGATGTGAACATCCTCACCTTTTTCTGCCGTTTTACCGTTTCTGTCCCACTTTCTTTTAGCCTTCAGTCAGAATAGTTGACAAACTGAACAAAAACTTTTTGTATTCATATTGTTTCTAAGCCTACAGTGCTCTCCATACTAGCATTTACATGATCCCTGATGCGAAACACAGATGAAGCCATCTGGATGTGCAGTTTTTACTTGCATCCAAGCAATCCCCTGTATGATTTGTGTCAGACCCAAAGGAGACTGAGGCGTCAGTTAACTTCTGATATTACTTGCTCCTTTTGTTGTTTGTTGCCTTGCTTTCTGTAGCCACTGTGATGCTATAGTGTCGGGTTGTGGTTGAAGTGAAAAAAGTCAGAAAAAAATAAACCCAATTAAACTGTGACAACAGTGAGTCAGCCACAGTGAGTCTGTTTGGTGGCCTTCTACAAAATGTTCTCTTAAGATGAGAGTTATGCGGTATATTACTCCTTCCCAAAATAATTAAATATTCTCTGTGCAGTAAGGACTTTGGAGCACTTTTTTAATTAGTAGACTGAAACTAAAATATTTTCCACTATTCCAGAATGTATTGACAATCAACTTTCAACCAAGGTTGTTTTCCCCCATATTATGTAACAAAACTGAAGGAGCCAGGTTTTATGAAGTATTTGACACATTTTTACGTGGGTTGTAAAGCAGATCAGATCAACTAAAAGGATCATAATTCCAACCTAAAACCGTCTCAATGGCAGCCCACAAGCCACTGAGTCATTCCACGTGGGAGGGACTAACAACACATAGTGGGGTACATCAGAAGAGGTAAGCAACTGTTCCTTACAGCAAGTATTGAACAGTAATTTCGGCATGTGTTAGCTTCAACATTCAGCGTTATCATGCTTATCATACCATATGTGTATAAACACACACCCATGCGAGTGGAAAGAAATGCTCAAAGGGGATTTTAATTGGAAAGCCTGGACTGTGTGTTTAGTGTTGATAGTGGTGCATCAGTCCTGAACTGATCATCTTTGCATCCAGAGCTGCAGAGTTGTCGACTATAGATACATAATGATAAAGCTTGCTTGTGTGTGTGTGTGTGTGTGTGTGTGTGTGTGTGTGTGTGTGTGTGTGTGTGTGTGTGTGTGTTCCAGAAGGCAATTGTATCTTTATTTAATAAAGCGTGATTGGTAGAGATTGATAACAGGGGGACATAGCTGGGCAATTAATATCCTAAAGTGAGTGGCTATGGAGAGGTGTATCAGAGTGCTGTTATTGCTGCAGCCTCCAGCTGGCTCCATAGTTTAAGGGAAATAAATGACTTCAATGATTAACATCACATTGATGTTCCTTTCTCAGCGAACAGAATGCATTTTCTGTCTTTGCACTTAGTGGCACAGGGAATATCCAAATTGCTATAGTGCCACAGATCACTGCAGGTTAAAACCTTCACTACTAATGCGCTTACTCTGGCTGATGATTAAAAAAGAGGGGGGAAAAAGCAGATAATAAACTGAAATATACACTGATTTGTCACATACTGTATTTTAATAGTAACTGAAACTACAGTCACTGTATTACACCTTCTGCTGTAAGTAATTCTGTGTTGAAAAAGTGCAATAATGTTGTCAAATTAGAATCAAAGGATAAATTAGTGGCTACTGAAAAACACCCATTATGGTGTAAACATAGAAACTACTTGTAACAGGCTAGGAAGGATTTTTTTTTCCAATGTACTCCCTGGTCTGTTTTGAGAGTGCAACCAAATAATTAACTCTGCACCCATGACATGTACACAAGTATATTTTGTTATCAATAGGAATCTCTATCTACTGCCAAGAATTTGTTGATTTTTGCACTCTTCTTCTGTGATGGATAACAAGCCAAGTGCTGTTGTAATTGCATATTTTACTTAAAACTTGCATTCTGTGTAAAACTTTTATCACATCATCATACCATTTTGGTTACTAATTGTGATATTTATGCAAATATGTAATATTCTGACTTATCTTTTGCTTCACTATCCTTCATGTCTACGTTAGATATGTATGTCCTGATGACAAAGACACACTTTCAGCCAAATCATACAAACACAGTTGAAATGACCACCAACAACAACTTCAATCATGCTCCACAGTGTCAGGAAAAAAATAAGTAAGTGCTTTTGACAAGTCATCCTGACCAACCATGTTCATGCAAGCAAACTTCAAGTGATGGTTTCCTTGGACAACATTTAGCTGGGATTTTAGCACCAGAACAGCAAATATCAGGCATTAATGTTATTGCAGCTGACATTCACAAAATATATTGTGTCTCTGTGAAGTAGACTAGAACACTTCAAAAATACTTAATTAGGCTTATATTGTCACCGTCAAATAATTTCCCACATGGTTTAAATCTCTGCTAATGGCTGGCTATTTGTCAAATTTCTTGTACATTATTGTTCCTCAGGTGTGATTTCTAACAGCATCCTTTGAGGGTTTTAATGCAATTAAGGACAAGACTGGCATCCCAGTGCACAGTTTGCCTTTGAAATACCAGGTGTGAGTCTTGAGAATTTAAATTTTTTCGTTTCAAATCATTATTACGCCTGTCAGTTGTAGCCAATTTCCTCTCGCATCTCATTTTATGTGGTGAAGAAACCTGGAAAAAGGGTCCAGTTTAACTTGATTTTCCTTTCTGTTATGGTGTATTTGTCTGTCTTGTTTGAGTTAAACAACAGCAGATGGCCACCTGAAAAAAAGATGTTAAAAAAATAAAATCTGTTATTCTTTTTGTGAACGTCTCATAGAAAATAACAGACTTTTCATCTATGCATTCGGAAGGACATAGGTTTATCTGGTGAATATGTTTAACTGAATGAATGGAGAATGGACCAGCATCTGTATGTAAGGTTCAGATAACATTGACTTCATACTTAAGCGTGCCAGAAAAACACACAAAGCGCTGTGTGAAACAGGTCAGAGTGCGCACAATTCCAGTAATCATGCAGATAAACACACCCACCCACCAGCATGCTTCCATTTACCTGTCTACCCTCTACAAGACAAATGATAGGTAATGGATTAAAGAGACAGAGAGAGGGAGAGAGAGAAAAGGAGGGAGCCAAAAGAACAAGACCAGGATCCAACTCTAATACCTTGCTGCACCAAGCATTAAGCTTAGAAATCAAGGTCAGCCTCTGTTTATTTGGTTGCAATAAATTAGTCATAACATCTCATAACTCAATCCTGTCAGACTTGCATAAGGCGGCATTTTGAGTTAAACAGGATAAAGTATTTGCACCACGTGAGGCGCCATGTTGAGACAGCTTTCTGTGGGACAAGGAATGTTTGTTTGCTGTTCAAGAATAGTAAAAATTAATGTCCTGTTTCATTTAATAACTGTGAAACGGTGTATTAATCTGGTGTTGAAGCATGGTTATTCTACACTTCGCGGGGTGGTGTTATAGAACTTTACTGGCTTTGTCCATATAGTGTTTGATAGATGATCCTCTCTCAGGTACACTGGCTAATGAAATCATAGTTATTTCAACGTATCGGGAAGTACTGGAGTTTATGCACCGATCTGATCCCACGTAATAAAGCCCTAAAGAAAATCTACATTAAAGTAGTTTATTTATGTTCTTTTTCCGTTATAACGGACTGTCAAACTGGAGAATAAAAGAAAGTTCTGGGGCATTCATTGTTTGTTCATGTTTCACAAAGAGTTTAACCTGAGCCAGACCGACAACAAAGATAGAAATCATATCACATCCATACAGGGATAGTAGTATACAGCTGTTAAAACATAATAAAATATATGACACACTGGTATCGGATCGGTACTCGGTATCGGCTGATCTGCAAGTTCAGGTATTGGAATCGGTATCGGGAAGCAAAAAAGTGGTATCGGGCCATCTCTAATTAATGATGGTTATAACAAAGTTTTACCTATAAGTGGACAATGTTTTTGTGACGTCGACTATTATTCAATTATTTTTTCATAAGTTTATATGTTGTGATGTTTATAGATGCTTTCACAGAAAAACAGGCTCAGTAGTTTTTAGCCTGAGTGTGGTAGTTTACCAGAAATCTTATTTATTTATTTGTTTATTTGAAAGCGACCATGCACATCAATTGACATTTTTTGTTTACACTTAAAATGTAAATGTGCCAGAGTTAGCAAAAGAGCTAATTTTCATCTGTAGTTCCTTGGCAGGTCAACACATCATCATATTGCATTAATAAAAAAAGAATGCAAGAAAGATAGAAAGAAAATTAAGAAAGAAGATAAAAGAGAAACGGACAAATTAGTAAAAAATAAGTACAATACATAGAAGTGCAGTACCTGCAGGATAAGGTAAACCAGCTATTGAGGATTGCAGTTTTGATTGTTTTTAATCCATCTCTTGAGTGTGGTTTTAAATGATAGATAACTGGTGCTTTGTCTGAGTTCAATAGGAAGGCAGTTCCAATAATTTGAGGCCCGTACTGAAAGACTGTTTTGTCAAACTTACTACGTCTATACTGTACAACACAGTCTCCCCTGGTCTTAATCTTTGATTACTCATTTTTAACTCACTCTCTTGGTACATGCTATAATACTACATGTACACACACACTCACACATGCATGCATACGTTTTCTTATGTTTTTATAAATTTTTCATTGCAATTTTAACTTTTATCAACTCTGGTCCTAGAATTTCCTGTAATTTAGGAGGACATTGTATTAACTTACATTTCGATGTGGAGAAAAACGTTGGCGATTAGACCCATCCATCTGAAGCTTTTTCAATAATCACAGGCCTATCTGAAGATAAGAGATATGACAGGATCCCCTGGAGTCGAGATGCTGGTGGTGGGGAGTGAAGACAGCAGGTGGTTAATGGAAACTCAGCTGAATCACCCTGAACATCCTGGAGGTAATAATGGGGAGGTAAGCAGTAGGTTTTAAAGACAAACTGACAGAATTGCAATGATATTTAAAGAAGAGCTTCCAAGAATTGACTGGGGCAAACTAAAATAATTGGTCAGATATGATGACATGAGAATTCTGTACTGTAGGAACTTTGATAGTGTGGGAAAGCGGAAGAACAGGAGAGAAAGAACAGAAGTGTACCCATGGATAAATAAAATCAAAATGTGGGAGAAAAGTAATTTGAACTTTTTACTAAAGCTTCACAGGCAAAGTTGTTACCTTGCTGAGGAGTTAGAGGTGTTTTACCGCACACTGTGGCTGCTCCTTTTTGTTCCTTTACTCCCCTGCAAAAATGAAAAAAAGATTCCCTGACGAAAAATATTGTCTATCTTCTGTAGATGCATTGTTAAGGAGCGATTGCGATCAGCATGTTGACAAACACATTGCGTTTCCTGTGGCTGGTTCACAATAAAAGCCATTTGAATGCTTTTAATGTACAGCAGCAGGGTGGTCTGTTTGCATCAGTAGTAACTTAATACAGCTCTTATACGGTTTAAAAAATAGTAAACTGTAAATGTCAGGGTGATATCAATGGAATAAGATTTTTTGCAGAAGAAAATGCAGACCATAATCAATATACAAAATGGGGTTAGATAATAAAATAATAAAAATCTTAAGTAGGGATGCACCGAACCCAGATTTTTGGGGTTCTGCCGAATACCGAACCCAGTGGTTAAGATTCTGCCGAACCCCGAACCGAACTGAACCCTACTCCCAATCTGAACACAGTAAACACATTAATGAAGTAAACAACGTCCACAGCAGTGCATTTTTCATTGAATTTTAACTGTAAAAAATAAAACAAGAATAGGCAACATTATGCCTGGCACACAAGTGGGAAAAACTGTTTTTGACAAGGCCTATGTTTACCCTATCTCAAGATCCAACCAATATCCAAAATATTAGCCTTTTTAGATTTATAATCCCATAAAGTAGGCTACCCCCACGCTCTATTCACATTGTAGGAAAGTACATCGCTATCGCCAGAAGAGTGACAATTTTGTTTTGCAATCTTTCGCTAACCAAGGTATGATGAAGGCATGTTGGGGGGGTGAAATTAGAAAGCTACTGTTAGCTAACGAGCAGCAGCCGGCCGTTCGGTCACTCTGCTCCCGCTGTAAGAAGACTCATTTCCAGAGAGAACGCTGACAGCATGGGAGAGGCACGGTCTGGTTAGCACCAGGTTTTAGCTGTGACTGTCCTTCCTTTGCCGTACCTGAAGTTGCTGCGTTTTGGCTGCTGTCTGGAGATTCCTTCATGCACAACTCGTATTCTTTCGGATGTTTCATACCAGATGTTGTAACAGCGGCCATGTTGTGTATAGTTTAGGATCCTCGCCACCACGAGACCAATCGGCATTGCAAATTGAACATGTACGTAGCTGGACTTGAATGGCCTTCTTTTGACTGAAAGTACTGCCAAACAACACTTTTCCATTTTCACTTTCTCACAGCCTACTGCCGTTGCTAGGTTGCTACCGCATTCCGTCTAGCTCCAACTACGTCATTACGTCGACCACATAACTCTACAAAGAGTAGTGAAGTAACAAGATAGTTCAGTCCAAGATGGCGGAGCGGCAGCTCTGTCATGGGTGCGTTTGTTTGCAATGGAACTTTCTATTGAGTTTCGCATCTTGTTACTTCTATACTCTTTGGCAAGAGCAGAAACTCAACACAACGTTCGCCTCTTTTTCTCGAGTTTCGCCTCTCCTTACTTCTCTTTGGTACCGTTCGGTTCTGTCAATGAAATTCTAACGTTCGGCGGTACCCAAACTCCGTCAAAAAGCCCAAAGTTCTGCCGAATTCCGAACCGAACTCTGGGTTAAGTGCATCTCTAATCTTAAGGATTATAACTTTAGCCACCACCTTTAACCAAAAACCAAGTCGGAATGCTAAAATGTAATGGTTTATCTTGGGAGGGATGCTTTTTGTCCTTTGTCCCGATTAGCTGGCTTGTTGTTTTTTTTTGTTTTTTTTAAACCAATAACAATGGCCTTGGGTGGCGCTAAGCTCCGGATACAGCGCCCTTTATTTCTCCCCTTGCACAATAAATGGATACAATAGAAAATAAATCCCAACAGTCTACAAGCGGTGAGTCACACTATGTTGGACTACTGTAGGACTGTTGTACAGATGTTTCTGTTCTTTTGTTCACTACTTCCACTGTGATTTATATAACTTGTTTACATTTTGGGTTTGTGACTTTTTGCATATTCAGCTTTTTCGTTGTCACCCCTATATTTTTTTAGAAGAAAGTGTTTCTTAAGTGCCGATGCTAAATCTTCTGTTTAATAGCTGCTGCTGCTTTTCACTTCCCTTAATCTTGGGTGTAAATATTGACTTGAAATCAAAGCTGGCAGGAAGCTGTTGCATCCCTGATTCATTTGGCTGTTAAAACGGTTTTGTCCTCCAGGCCGTAGGAGGAGTATTAGTATATGGCAACCGGCCAGCTATGTTGGGGTAGATATGGACATACTGTACTCTGCCTACTAGAGCTTTAAATTAACGCCATTTGGCATTTTTGTCTAAGCCAAGCCAGTGTGTGCAATTAATCAATAATAATGGGGAAACAATCAGAGAAATCCAGTATTTGTTTTTATGAATTCTATCACACCAAATTTTAACAGACCGCTGTATAGATTGTACATCAAAAGCGATAGCAGGCTATTTATTTTTATTGCAGGTCATTATAATGTACATTGAGGTGACACGTGTGGACAGGGGGAAGTGAAGGGTTAATGAGAGACACATCCAAAGGTTTTAGGGAGAAAGTTGGATATCAGACGAAGTGTTGAATCTTTTTGATGGGGCATGTCAAGCCAGGACGGTTTGAGTTATGAGCTATTAAAAATATGTAGATGTGACAGGACTCCTCAAGAGGAAGACTGATGTGAATTCTCTGTTGGTTGCTTAGCCAGATCCATAAATAAATGAACACATCAGTGAATGAGTGAAGGGAATATCAGAGGAGACACGCTCCATGATCATAGAATGAAAAACAACCTCAAACAGTATTATTTCTTTGGACCTCAGCAGACGATCCTCTGATTGTTTTGCAGCAGACGTCCCTCACTGAACAATGTCAGCTTGGACAGAATCAACTTGACAGCGGTCTTGTCCACTGGAAATTCTTGATGTCATGGTGATAAGTAGCCAATCAGACAGCTGCTCCTCTGTGTGCATGTGTATCCCCACTAATGTCTCCATAATGGTCAGTGACCATGTTAGAGTTTTCAGCCCAACGAATCGATGAACTTTAAGGGTGTTACATAATTGTCTCAATAGATTACACTTTTAATCTTAAACACTTAAATAAATAGTTAAACTTTTTGGAAACTATGCCTATTTTGCTCTCTTGCTTAGAGTTAAATAAGAAGATCAACACTACTCTCATATCGGTCTGTTAAATATGAAACCACCAAACAGAGATTTCCTGCAGTCTCCGTTACTGCTCCCTGCCAAGAAATTGTCCACCTCCCCTTGTGAAAACCACAATTGTAGAAGGTTGTAGAAAGTCCTCTTTAGAAATACATGCTTTTTTGTACGAAGGGTTTGCAAAAAAACGTTTTGTACATGGAGAAGAAAACGCTGTACAATGGTTCAACCAGATTGACAACTGAAAGGTCAGAAAGAGACAAAGATACCTCTGCGCAACAGTCAAATAAGAAAATAAGATATCATTGGTGAAAGAAACTGGAAGCCTAGCATCAAAATGTGTAACCGTTTCAGTGTCAAGTGCACAATAATGCCTATAACAAGCTGGACTTAACAGGTGTGTTGCTTTAGCAAAGCTTTTCTTCAAACTTCACAATAGAAATAGAAGGTGAGTCTAGGGTTAGCACTATTGGAATAGGTTAATGAATATTAGCTGAACATACTATGGATGGACAAATCAGTTTAAACCAATTTAATCTAACCACTGAGTAGACTGCAGATGGCCCAAAGAAAAGTGGCTTCCCAAAATATTTAGAGCCCAATTGTACAGTTGTGGTCTGAATGTTACCTATTCATTTGTATTGCATGAATTTAATAATCTAATGTAAAACATACAGAGACAACTTCTTGAGGATATACATATGGATGAAAAACTGCATATAAATGTGGCGAGCATACTTAAAATGTAGGGGTAGTAAGAAGACATGTAATGGCAATGAGCTGAAGAAATGGTTACCTGGAGATATAACATAGATTTACTAGAAACACAAGCACACACACAAACTCATTCATTTAGAATGACCAATAAATATTGATTGGATGTTTTTCTCACTGCCTGACCTGATTTTGCTGTTTGCTCTGTGATGTGCTGTGAGGAAAGATAATTAACCGGACATTCAGTATGGCTCTCTTGTTTTCCATAATGTAGGTTCAACTATATTCATGTGAAATGGAAACTAGTAAATTACCCCACTCTTATGAAGTTTCCTGTAGTCAAATCACAGTTATTTAACCTTCCTTTCTCTCTTTTTCATGCTCATTGCTTGGCCTGTTTATTAACTTTTCAACCAAATGCAACAGTACATGTAAAAACAGGCAACTGCATTGACTGGATACACTTCATGACAATGTGTCTGATTTTCAAAGAGATGCCAGTATAATTACTTTTACTCCCACATTAATAGTTTTTGACAAGCAGCTACCTTACATCTTGCGAGCTACACCAAATATGTGTGGAAGTCAAAAAGATGACTTGCTAAAACAATAGGAGTTAGGCTTCAAAGTGAATTTACTTCTGCAGTTATGTGAGAAGTTAAAATCTGCTTTTCACTGCATTCGAATGAAAGCTGAACCTGTGCTTATAATGGACAATAAGCTTGAGCTATTAACATTTGAAGCTGACAGAACAAAAAGGGGAATAATTGGAGCTCAAGTATGTTGCGCAATGCTTAAGTATGATCAATTAAGCTATCCTCAGATCACTATATGACTGTCGGAGTGAATGTGTGAGCAGTCAGAGGAATCTGGTGTGAGCATACGCAATACACTATATTTTATTTCTTTAAAATGGCTTTATGCCGCTCTCGGCTCACTCAAGAAAATCTGTTGATAATATTGACAAGGCCAAACACATTTGCAAGTCAAGCATTGCACAGCATATTCTGAAGTAGGAAAAAAAAAAGCCAAGAATCATGACAGGGGTAGAAAATCCATTTCAGGCTTATTTGATGTCAGCAAGTTTTATTATTTACCCTATAATTATGCTTTGCTCCTTCATTAGGGGGGGTATTCCTTGATTCCTTGATACAACTGCAGTAATTTGAAGATATTTCTCAGGCCCATGATGTTAGCCCTCTCCTTTGAAGCAGGGATATTGATAAGCCTCTCAGTGGGCTTCGATAAGATCCTCTCTTTATCCCTGATTATAACGATTTATTTTAATTAACATACTCTACACACGACAGCATCTTCCCAAAAAAGCGCTGGCTGAAAAACTACTTACGGACTCTCTCCTACACTCAAACCATGTATAGCTACAATATTTTTCTATACTCTACACACAACGACAGCATCTTCCCAAAAAAGCACTGGCTGAAAAACTACTTACGGACTCTCTCCTACACTCAAACCATAAATAGCTACAATATTTTTCTGTTGTTTTATCTCCAATATCTATTACTATCTAATGGCCATTTGTTTGCTTCAGGCTTATCAAATCCTCCCTCTTACACATTTCTCTCTCATACACTGCATGTTTGCTCTCTGTTTTGATATGGATCACACAGACTTTTGACTGGACAAAAAGTGTCTCTTTAGCCCAATCTCTCTAGAGCTTTGTGCAGTACAAATCAGTTTGAACAAGCCTTAGGACAAGAGTTGTTCAAGTCACACAGCACTTCGTAATCTCATCCCCTTTTCCCACACACTGCCGATGGCTTCAGCTCACTACAAATCATATCCAGTTTCTCTGAGACAGCATATCTTACTCCATCTCTCCAATTCTGTCCAACTGAGACAAGAGCAAGGAGTGAAACTGCTACTAAACAACAAAGTCAATAAGTGATTAGGGCTGTCTAAAGTTTTTGGATGGGCTGTTAAAACTAGGCCTCTCATGCCCACTATGAGCTGGCCTTGTCATTGGGGATTTTTTGTGAAGGTGACAGCGCAGAGCTTAAACATTAAAGTCCCCCATCCCGTTTTCTCTTTCTTTTCTTCTTCTCTGTAGTGACATTAGGCGTGGCTGCCAAACTGAGAGGAACTGGTAAATAAAACTGTGCACTGGGGGACATTCATGTCCAAATTGGGAGTTTTCCACAGTCAAGGTCAAGACAAAGATTAGTCAAAGGGTAAAGGTAGTGCATTTCTTTCTCACGCTTTAAGACAAAAACAGTTTCCGACGAGTCCGGTCCGGACAGTATCCAGAGTTGCCCTTTTACACATGTAGCACACAACAGGACATTTTTGTCCCTGTCAGAAGTGTTGTCACTTACTGGAAATACTGTTTTGTTTAGGCGAGGATTGGTGCCTGGGTAGTAGTGTTTGGTACCGAAACCCAGCGTCTATGGCACCGGTTCCTAAACGGCTGGTATCTACCGGACCAAATGACAATGCAGATGTCGGTGCCTCATTTTAGTGCCACTTAAATGCTTACCCTGCTTTCTGGTGCTCCGAAACGTACAGGCAACAAATGCATCAGTGATAATTTTTTCGATTAATCGACTAATCTAACGATTAATTTTTCTATTAATCTAACGATACATTTTTCAATTAGCGATTATTTTCCCATTGCTCAATTATTAACAATTAACACAAAACAAATTTCAATAAGGTTCAAATCTCTATTTATTAAAATTGTTTAACACTGCACTGTTCAAGTAAAATGAATTTGTAGTGGAACCTGAAGCCAGATGTAGGCTATCAATCCAACCACAAAATAGTCACTTTCAGGAGGAATACAATAATAAAAACTTAAAGTAAACCGAGTGCAAGTGCAAAAAGAGATTTGCTTTTTTTTTTAACAGTAGTAGCTAAAATAATGAATAAGCTCTTGTTTAACATCCAAGCTCTTCTCCCTTTAATCTTAAAGTTAAAAAAGTGCAATTTTAGCAACATATGAAATCAGATGTATCAAATAAATCCAACATAAGGCAAGTTGCAGAGTGCCGATGTGTCCGGGCCCTGCCCGACACATTAACTGGAATTTTTTTATATGTGGGCCGTTATAACTGACGTTATAAAGGACTCGTGAGATATCTGAAACAATCTGGCCTGGTTGCGCAATTACCGAAGACAGCTACAGATGGGGGAGACACGATTTAGCACAGTTTACACTCAAGTCAATGCAGGACATATACCCAGATCTACGGGAGAAGCTGGAGAGGCATAGCTTTCTCCCCACCCATTAGGCTAATAAAGTTATGATTAAAAAAATAAAATGCTTGATCAAGGGTCTGGTCTGGCCCGAGGATAGTGGCAGGAAATATCGGCCCGGCCCGTTCGGGCTCGGACAGAGAATCTAAACTCTTCTTGTTAGGGAAAGGGACAAAAAGATGAGCAGAACTTATGGTGTTTTGCTGCTGTTATCCTGACTTAGGGATGCGTTCTACAAAGTCTACAGACTTGTTGTTGTTGTTGGCATTAAGAGTAAAATACTGCCACACTTTAGAAGACCGTGTGTGAGCCATTTTCTCAACGTGCTGTTGCTGGAGGGAGCCATGTTATTTCTACGCGTGACGCAAAATTTTTGTTGACGCATTTACGTAATCAATTAGGTTGACTACGTCAATGAATCATCCTAGCCCTACATGTGACACTAGTTGACATTACACAGGTAACGTTAGCCTACCGTAAGCTGACTTAAACACGGTTAAAATGCTAAAAGCTAAACGGTAACGTGTGGCTGTATTTTACACCGGTACGTGCAACAGCCTGCAGCTATAGTAAGTAAGTAAGTAAAATTTATTTATAAAGCCCTTTTCACAGATAAAATCACAAAGTGCTGTACAATAGAAGAGTAGACACAGTGTAGAGTAGCTGCACTTTGCTAGACACTATGGCACCTGCTGAAGTCAGAGTTGTGGAAGAAAGAACACAGACGGGACTTAATGGTGCATTCAATTGAAAATCGTTTTTGTTGCCGTCTTTGTGTTAATGAGCCATCTTCTTTACCCTCATTTGTTTTTTCAGTTTCGGACAAGCTGTATGATAGAAACGTCAACACTCCCAACCACTCCCCAGCCAGCAATGACATGTGGGGCCAAGATGGGTTAAGTACGGGTTCCATGGTTACTGTGTGGGCATGGGCTTTGGCTGGGTGAAATCAGCGGGTCCCATGTAGGTTTTGTAGTATGAGTCCCACATAGGAAGCCCATATGAGCTGATTACATGGGCCCCATAAGGGACAGGCATGGGCCAATTGGGCATGGGTTTGAACTGAGAACACATATATGGGTCCTGCATAGCATATTTATGGGCCAAGTGGGCATGGGTTTGAACTGAGAACACATATATGGGTCCTTCATAGCATATTTATGGGCCAAGTGGGCGTGGGTTTGAACTGAGAACACATATATGGGTCCTTCATAGCATATTTATGGGCCAAGTGGGTATGGGTTTGATCTGGGAACACATATATGGGTCTTGAATGGCATATTTATGGTCCAAATGGGCATGGGTTTGAACTGGGAACACATATATGGGTCTTTGAATGGCACATTTATGGGACGAGTGGGCATGGGTTTGAACTGGGAAAGCATATATGGGTCCTGCATAGAAGTTTTATGGGCCAAGTGGGCATGGGTTTGATCTGGGAACACATATATGGGTCTTGAGTGGCACATTTATGGGCCGAGTGGGCATGGGTTTGAACTGGGAATGCATATATGGATCCTGCATAGAAGTTTTATAAGCCGAGTGGGCATAGGTTTAATCAGGGGACACATATATGGGTCTTGCATGGCATATTTATGGTCCAAGTGAGCATGGGTTTGAACTGGGAACACATATATGGGTCTTGAATGGCACATTCATGGGACGAGTGGGCATGGGTTTGAACTGGGAACACATATATGGGTCCTGCATGTCATTTTTATGGGCCAAGTGGCCATGGGTTTGAACTGGGAACGCATATATGGGTCCTGCATAGAATTTTTATGGGCCATGTGGGCATGGGTTTGATCAGGGAACACATATATGGGTCCTGCATGGCATTTTTATGGACCAAGTGGCCATGGGTTTGATCTGGGAACACATATGGGTCTTGCATGACATATTTATGTGCCGAGTGGGCATGGGTTTGATCTGGGAACACATATATGGGTCTTGCATGACATATTTATGTGCCGAGTGGGCATGGGTTTGATCTGGGAACACATATATGGGTCTTGCATGACATATTTATGTGCCGAGTGGGCATGGGTTTAATCTGGGAACACATATATGGGTCCTTCATGGCAGAGGCGCAAAGTAACTATGTAGGCCTATTGAGTTATGTAATTACTTACTGTACAATTTTTAGTAACTTGCAGTAACTCTACATTTAGGCTAATCAAGCATGTTGAGATTTAGTAATTGTAACTCAATACATTTCAAGTCACGCTAGTCACCAAAGAACAAACATTGCATACATGTAGATCTTTCGCCAAAACAATCCATCAATCATTTTTGTTAGTCGTGCAGAATATGAAAAATGTAACTTCCCAAAAATGTAAAAAACATCAAAATATGTCAAAGTTTACGCTGTGTTGAATTATGCTGATTAGTGGACTCTCAGAAAGGTTGCAGGCCTACCGTAACACTTCAATAGCCCAGTCCCAGACGCCTGTCCCCTGGGGCAGAAACACATATTTAGACAAATAACTATGCTCGATATTATCGGCCGATATTGGCTTTAAAATTCAATATCTGTAAATATCGGTATCGGTTTTTGAAATGGTTTAAAATTACTAAAGTATGTCATTTTATATCTTATTGGAAAGCTTGTTTCCTCTCAAAGCGAATGCAGACAAAATTTGGGTGTAGGTTGTTGGCCAACCAGCATACACACAGGGTTTGTAGAGTAAATAAATTCTTGAGCAGGGCAGATCTAAGCCCCAATGAGTGGAATGAGTTGAATTTTTGTTCTTGTGTGGATATTTGTTTTCAGTTTACCTCAGTCAAAGAAATGTTCAGTTGGCATCTTCTCTCGAAGGGGTAGTAAGCACCGCATGCCAGTTAGCCTACCGGTTGCTGGCTAGTCCTTCAAAACATTCAAATCCCCAGTATCAAGGGAGTCATGGAACAGTGGGCAGTAAGCCTATAAACGATCATATGTTTCGGTATCTGTATCGGCTAATATCGGTATCGGAAATTAAGCATTGGACAATATTGGTATATCGGATATCGGTACAAAATCAATGTCAAGCATCCCTACAAATAACCCCATACGGTTATCCACATCCCATAGATGCCTGTCCCAATGGTCTATTTGATCAAATAAAACTCCGGGATCCTATTCAAAGTTTTACGGTACTTCATTTTTGAAGATGAGACCAAATAGCTCACAGACAGCTAGTCCCTTTATGGACATGAATATGATGCATTTATTACCTCTTAGGAAATTGTAATTCAATATTTGTTAGAAAAGGACTTGCAAGAGGCCTCATCATCAATCTGTCTTCCACTTTTGTGTTGATAGATGTCCTTGGACCAAGGAGTAGCATGTGTTTCTATCAAGGTGTAGCTCATACACCAACAATGACAGATGTGTTGGCTGTAAAAGGTACAGTAGATCTGTTTGAGAAAAAAATGAGGGAAAAATACTTGTTTTGTATCTAATCAATTATTAATGATTAATAGATTGTTGGCATTTTAACTTTTGGTAAAGGAAAACACACATCCAGCCCTAGTCTGGAGAAGTGACGGTGGTTAAAAGTAACTAATACTCTGAGTAGTTTTTTTTTTTTAATTTTTTTTTACAAATTGTACTTTTACTTGAGTATTTCTCTAACACCAGTACTTTTACTTGTAATAGAGTAATATTTTAGCAATGTAACACTACTTGTACTTGAGTACAGATTTTCAGTACTCTTTCCGCCTGTTATGCACACAACACCTAATTAGGCTCATTCATAATTAAGCCAGCGGAGCAGTTAACGTTTGTTAATTCTCTCAATTTACGAATTTTACTGTATTTAATTGTTATTTGGTCAGGCAGTTCTTAGGACATCTATAAGGGGCCTGTATGCAAAGGCCTTGTTTTGCGCTCAAAACGTTAGCAGTCCATTCGGAAAGCACTGCTGCTAGCTGTGACTTCAAGGAGAACTTCTATCAGACATTCACAAATTGAGGTAAGTTGAAATATTATTTTGCCAGAAAAAAAAACACTGCAGATTGTACAGTGGTCTGTATTTTTGGTTTGTGCTGTTTAATCTGATGTAGAATCTAACCAAAAGGAAAAACAGCGGGAGAGGTTGGACAATAATTAATAGATCACGATAGACGGAGCTCTGGAGCAGACCTGTGCGCCACTTAGTGTTCACTCTCTCTGGATAAAGACGAGCAGCAGCACAGACACCAGGGGCATTGGACCAGGGGTAAAACCAATACCAATAAAACCAGAGGGCCCTTGAAAAGTCTGGAATATATTTTATTTTACCTGGATATTTTTATTTCCTAATAACATTTCATAATGCATATCAGATGAAATGTAAAGTTAGTGTATTGGCAGAATAACTTGGTTGATTGACTGACTATTTTATGTATACAAAAAGGTCTCACCCTCCCCTTGCTAATGTGCCAAATGGTTTAGTCCACCTGCATGCATTACGTTAGCTAGTTCAGTTGAGCGTCTGGTGGAGTGCAAACTTCTGCTGTTGAAATGTCTTTTCTCAAAGAAATCCAAATCATGCTACCAAAAAGAAAGGAAAGACAGGAGGTGGAGAGAAAACAGAATGAGGGGAAACAATTGGTAACGGACTTCTTTTCAAAGAAAGGTGAGCACTAACTGGAAAAGAAATCTATGGTGCTTGTCAGGGACCAAGCAGTTAGGCATGAGGAGTGGCAAGGAGATTTCAAAAAAGGAGTTTTTATTTTACCCACAAAAAATTCTGACAACAAATAAAGATAAAGTTTGGGCCCTTAAAAGAGGTCAAACAAACAAACTGAACTTAAGCTCTGAACATAACAAACTCAAAAATACAACGGACCTCCTATACAAGAAACAAAGGGGACTTATATACTGGGTGATCAGACCAGGTTTGACACCCAGGGGGAGACTAACAATAACACTAATATGTAAATTACAAATAACAAACAAAAACAACTAAACACTTACTCCAAAAGAAATGTAATCTTAATTAACATTAACGGAATAAATGTACTAAAGACAATACAAATCAAAACTCAAATATCTTGAGGACAAATAAAGCTAACTCCCCCCTGACATAACAAGTAGTGGTAGAGTCCAATTTAGCCACCACCCCTATAAAGCTGCTGTAGTTCCAGATGCCATCCCTTTGTCCCTGCAGCCTGCATGCTTCACTCCAGGGTGTGGAATCTGCAACACTGGTAAGCTCAAAGAAAACAGTTCTATTAGAAAACCAATCCAAAACTAATAAAGTATATATGTAAACCAAATCCAGTGCCCTGTAAGTTATTTAAAACTAAATAAATGTTTACAACAAAATATATAATGTCTGAAAAGATATAGAAACCAATTTTAAGGAAAACCGCATGAACTAAGATAAATGTGAGTGTATGAGGTTACCTTTAAGATGGCTGTGTGGCCACGGCTGTGGCCATCACAGTGCTAAACTGCTTGAATATCTCCGTGACTGTTGGCGCTAAAAAACGGACTGAGACAACCCATTGAAAGAGCAGAACATGCACTTGTTGGAGCAAAAAAGAACCTTGCTAAATTGACTTATGCTCCTTTGTTTTTAGGTGCACTAAAGAGTAATGCAATGACTCAAAATGTGAACCGCAAAGAAGTGGAAATGGCGCTGTTGAAGTGGTTTACTGGCGCACGTGACCGTGGGAGAGGGCTGCAAGAGCCCAAAGAGAAAAAGGAGCGTCCACCACACAGACGCCATGAGTGTATTTTGTATTAATGTATTTTTTGGAGTTTTTTTTTTTTTTTTTTTTCAGAGATTTTTAAAAAAAACATATTTTTGATTTATTTACCGGTATGTTGTGACATTTAAATTGTTTTTTAAAGATTGTTTGATGTAACAATTTTGTATTAATGCATTTTTTTTTGGAGAGATGTTTTTTTTCAGAGATTTTTTAAAAATATATTTCTTTACCGGTATGTTGTGACATTTAAATAGTTTTTTAAAGATCATTTTTGTTGTTCAATTTAACAATACATTTCTTGCAGTTCAAAGCATCAAGTGTCTTTTATTTATCTTGGACTTACATTCATTCTTCGTTTTTTTTAGATTGCTTCCTTAAACCATTTGGCATGGTTGGGCTTCGATAGGCCTTGCATGAATTAGGACCCACATAAGATCCTTACAGAGCCCACTTTAAGCACATAGGGGCATTCACGGTTGAATCCTGGTGCAAGTCCCCTTTAAACCCCTTTAGTCAGGTGTGGCCCAAATGGGTCTGACATGAATTACCCAGTTAGGACCCACATAAGACCCTTACAGGTCCCACTTAAAACCCATCTGGGCATCCATGGCTGGCCCCCGTGTGGATCCCGGTTGCAAGCCCATTTTAAACGCCCTTTAGGCAGGTGGGGCCCAAATGGGTCTGACATGAATTACCCAGTTAAGACCCACATAAGACCCTTACAGGTCCCACTTAAAACCCATCTGGACATCCACGGCTGGCCCCGGTGTGGATCCCGGGTGCAAGCCCATTTTAAACGCCCTTTAGGCAGGTGGGGCCCAAATGGGTCTGACATGAATTGCCCAGTTAGGACCCACATAAGACTCTTACAGAGCCCATTTAAAGCCCATCTGGGTAGCCATGGTTGGATCCCGGGTTCAAGCCCACTTTTCTTAATTGGGCACTTCATGTCAGACCCATTTGGGCCCCACCTGCCCAAATGGGTCTGACATGAAGTGCCCAATTAAGACCCATGCAGTACCCTTACAGGTCCCACTTTTAGTATGTCTGGGCTTCCACAGCTTGCCCCAATGTGGATCCCGGGTGCAAGCCCATAATGGGGCCCACATTTGCCGCCCATGAAGCCCTCATCTGGGCCCCACATGTCATTGCTGGCTGGGTCACTGTGAATTCTCTGGACAATGACCTGCTTCATTTACATATGGGCTCAATCGAACATTACACAGACTTTGTTCTAGGGAACTGGCAGACTAAAGTCTGTTTGATGTCTGGTTTAATGTCCCAACCGATTCCAACATTTTGCATTCTCATGTACAACTTTTCCGGATAATGTCTAGATAATTTCAGGTTTGCAGTGCATGTGTGAAAGGGGCTAGGATGTTGATGAGTTTGGGATGGTTGAGTCTAACTGGAAATCCCCACTGGAAGCAAGACGTGAGCGAGATGTGAGCGACGAGCTAGCGTTCTGTCATTCCATCATTCCATCCACACCGACGTTAATGTCTCTGTCCGTCTGTCAGCAGCAGTTCTTGGGAAGCTGAGTGGACCTCTAACCTGCTTTCACCAGGCTGACCGACCGCAGGAATGTATTGAACCAAAATAGTTTTCATGTCTGCTCCATGGGAGTAAATCAACAGTGTTTGCATCTTTTGATTCATTGATTTTATTTCCCCGCCCACTGTACGAGGAATAAGCCTGTAGTGAAACAGACAAACTGGGAGCCATGATCAGTCAATATAGATACGCTTAATAAGTTCAGAACGCATATAAAGCGGGGTATTTGTGTGATTTAAACAGCTGTCTATGCATATTACGCTTCACTAAAAGCAACAAAAATAGACTTGAAGCGCGAAAAAAAACAGTGGTAAGCGTGAGTCTCACAGAGTCTGTGGATTGATACATTAAATAAAATAGAAGTGAATCTGTTCCATGAAATGCATGAGTTACGGACATCATAAACGCTTCTAAAAACGCTCTCAGTGGGAATTGTCTGTAACAAGTGGTACAAAGCTAGAACCACATTTACAACAGTCCAAAATTGTGACAGAGAATTATTAGTGTGAGCAATATGGCAATTAAAAGTAATTAGTGGACAACATAATGTCAGTGGTACATAGCATCCAATTAATTATATTCCGTACATTTCTTGTTGTTTGAAATGTTACATTTAGAGTGTACATTTGCACAGGATAACCAATGGCTGCTCAATACAAATTACTTACCCAATTACCCTGCCAGTTGCTGTGATCAACCACTCACCCCACTAGAGCCTGGACAATGTTGATATCATTCCACATAACTAAATGCTCTTTTAAAACCATAAAATACAAAAATGGCATCATTACAGAAACAGAAACCGCAACTCCATATTTTGAAAAGCCACTACAATACCAAAACCAATAATTAAAAGTTATTAAAGTTTGCTGAGGTCAAAGGAGCACCCAGTGATGTGTGCTTTGAAAAGTCTGGTAATTTGCCATCACTACATCTGAAAACATCAGATGAAGTCACCCCTCCCTCCCTTTGTGTATAACACAGGGGAAACACTGCACTAAATGTGCAGGAGCTGCCAATGACTCAGCTGGTGTTGAAATTACATGAACAAAAAGTTTCAGGAACAGTGCTGATGTTATCAAGCTAGCAATGGGTACTCCTACTGCAATTGTTGAATGCTGTAAAGCTATATACAGCTTAAATTGCTGATTGGTTGAATACAAAATGAAATTTGACAGTGCATCTCCTAACAACAAACACAGAGGCTTGAAGCTTGGATGCTGTTTCCACAAAAAAAATCTTTTACTCCCTTTTGAAAAATGTAACAATGACGGTCTTTATCATTTATATTTCCATCTATTAAAAAGTGAGAATTAAATACAGTTCAACTTAAGTAATTCCTTGTTTTGTCAAAGGGTTAGGGTTATACTGTACACACAAACTGCACCACCGCCAGAGAATCATGTGTCCATTAGGATATATATAGTATTTTATATTGCATGTTCCCGTGAAAGAAACTCTAAATAATTGTGTTCTAGAGTACATAAGACAGTAAGAGAAATGACACCAATTGTGAATACAATTGCTTTTACTCTCAATCTTAAGGGGACTCATCCAGCCAAGTGTATCTGATCCAGAAGTGCTCAGTGACAGAATTCTCCACAGTGATGGCATTAGCCTCAGGGTGCTCAGCCAAATCCTAATAGCGCTGACTCTCAACAATACACTGAAAAGACACTTTGATACAAGTGTGGCCTTTTAAAAAGATGTTGCTGATTTGTGTTTTGTCTACAAGAAGGATACCAGGTTTTCAAAAAAAGAAAGGGGAAGCATGAGAGGAAATGAACTATGGTACAGTCCTATATCTAGCTTTTGATTAGCCTCAGTTTCCCTAATTGGGAGAGTGCCCATTAATGAGGCAGAGACAGACGCATATCCACTGAGTCTTACATGGCATGTTCACAGGAGACACAAGAGAGTACCTCTTCTCTTTCTGTTCTTTTCTCTTCCTGTCCACACATAAAATGGATAAAACAGATATATAACCGGTGCACTTAGATGGATGCCTCATTAGAGGAACCATCCTCTCACTCTCATCTGAGTTTCAGGATGGTAATACTCCACAGCGGCATTAATCTAGCAGACTAATGATTAAGACTATCCTTTGAGTTTGAAGATAAAGCATACCTGCTCTCTACATTGGCTTTGAGATCAAGGATTAGCAGCACTGATTTATAGATTTACATTCCAAGTTGAGATGAGAATTTGAGGAAGCGGGAAAGGAATTGTTGCTTCTAAGCTGAATCAGGTGATAATATGTCAATGGTATGTTTAAAGCTGGTTGTGCTCCCCCCAAGTGGCCAACAAAATAAATAAGTCACTTCATGCAGATTTAAAACCATGGAGAAGTAGGTCACTGCAATTTCTCAACAAAAATCTATTTTCAGACAATACAGTATATCTTAAAATGTTTACATTTTCTTTGGAATCTCCTACAGTCCCCTATACACTGTTATTACAAGAAAGATCAGTAACACTTTAACACCTGCAAACGAGATCAATCACTGAATGCTGTCATCTTTTCCTCGAGCATCTTGGTAAATCTAAAGTTGGCCACCTCGACTGATTTATTTTTTTTGCATCCCTTCATCTCCTTACTGTGGGTGGAGACAGACGTCATTCAAAGTCGCAGGCTCAGCTAGACGATCGGGAATAAAGATTGTGAGTATACAGATTATCATCAGCAGCCTCCTGGAGTGCACTACAGATCAGAGGCAGGAGTAAGAGATTGTGAGTGGGGCCACGGGAGAGAGCCACCACTCTTCAGGAGTGGGGACAAGAGTACGAGCTTGGTCATCAGCTGAGACAAGGGTTAAAATACACACTCCCCTTTTTATTTATGATCTCCAGGAAAACGGGAGATTTTTTTGCAGATGAGGTCAATCACTGTGACATGCTTCCGCAGTACAGTCGGTAAAAATATACGAGCATGATTCGCCTCACCGTCCAGGTGTGTCAATCAGAGACACTGATTTAAGTGAGATGTCAGCTCATCTGCTTGGTATTCATGCAGTCCCTGCTCCAGACAGTATGTTATCCAATTGCTTAACATCACTCAAAGGTGAACGCCACCAGCATACGCTACACCTTACTTTGGTTGTCTACACGATCGCTAGCAAGGAATACATTCGAGCTAACATTACTTACTTTGACTGATTTTTCTGCACCATAAGGTACTACCATTTCCAGTCTGCACTCACTATTGGACCAAAGTCTCTTTCAGCTGTGGTGACTGCTGCATAGCTCTCCCTTTGCTCCTTCCGGCTAAAGACAGCAATCTGTAATCTTTTGTTCAATCACCTGGGAGATTGGGGAGAGAAAAAAAAAGGGCAACATAAACAAAGCGATTGAATGCATGTGTGGGAGTTCCTGTGTGTGTTTTTGATGGTGTGCAGAGGTAGAAGGAGGTGATGAGCGTTATGGTCTGCTGAGAATAGCCCTCAGAGGAAGACCGCAAAGTGCGACAGGGCTTATTTTACCCCCCCTCCAAAAACTGACCTGTCTGAGCATTAAACACTATTATTAGTTCAAACAATTCACCCAGTGGTGGAAGCCTATCTCCATGTGTCTACTTGCATAATTTTTCTTTTCCTCTGTTTTGTATTTGTTTAATTCCACAAAGTACGGTTAGTTCCTGTTAAGCCTCTCGGACACAGCAGGAGATCATCATGGCAATGGGCAGATGCACAGAGTATTATTGTGATGCATTGTTTAGTAAGGTGGCTGTTTTTAAAACAGTCTGTTGTTTTTGCTTTGAGCTGATATCTGTGGAAAAAAAAAGATTATGTTAATTGAAATTCAGCAAGAAAGCACCCAGTGGTGCGTAATAACATGTACTCTTATGAGTACAGAATGTGCTACCATTCCAAGCAACACTCAACCCGCAAAAATATACAGAATGCAAATACACACGCAGCTTTACATAATCCAGAGAAGGTATATAAGATCTTCAATGAGATGCTGAACAATATGACTGTATTTAAGAAGAATCATAAGCCTAGATGGGCAGTTTGCACTATAACCACAGTACTACATTATGAGGTTGTATGCTAACTCTCAACAGATTTGTATGTTGCCTTCATGCAGTATTGTGCCCTATCATCAACAAGACATCTGTTGTCAGAGAGTCAGCAGCATTTGCAGTAATCGGTGAGCTTCCTTTTCCACCTCCCTGGACAGCCTCGATAAGGAGAAGGAAAAATGTGGTGTCATATTTTTTCATGACCAGCTTTTCAATTCTACGTTCTTTGGTCCTCCACTGAGGCTCTGCATGTACAGCCCACTCTACAACCACCCTAAAAGACACATTAATAGTGATTGGCTTTCTTGTCATTCTTCCTAAAAAAAAATAATAAAAAAATAGCAAAATCATCATCATTATTATTTTAGCTTTTGTCCATAGGAGAGCACGGTAATGAATTAACCTGCCTTTTTCATCTGTGTAATAGTGTAGATGAGGATCCCCTCTGTGGATAGTCATTTTGTCAGCATAGCAGGAGAGGATGGAGGGCGAAAAGAGAGATGTGAAATTGAAAAATGCACAAAACTGGAGAGAATATTAAAGTAGTCTCAAAGACTTTCATTTAAATAAATCTATGTTTAGTCACTATCTATCGCCGAATGAGGTAACATAATGGTGATTGAGCCCAATTACATGAAAAAGCAAAAGTACAACTGAAGAGCTGTCAAAATCATGCCAAGCCAACAGTCGCAGACATAACCTCAATGGTGCAAAGAAGACGAAGAAGATATTGGCCAATCAGAAGCCTGAAAAAAAAAAAGCTGTTACCGGCAGTGTTTTGGAATAACGCCGTTTAAAAGAAAGTAGGTAACAAGGTTATTTTTTCAGTAACGGGGTAATCTATCTAATTACTTTTCCCGTCGTTACAACGCCGTTACCGTTACTGGACGTTAAATGCGGTGCGTTACTATGCATTAATTGAATAAACTGTGTAATCCGAACGCACCCCTGGCTCACAGCTAGTGAGGATGGGTTAATAACGAGGTAAGCAATTATGATTGGCTAAGGCAGAGTCATGTTTCATGGTAGCCAATCAGAGCCACAGCCATACAAACACACACACACACACACACACAACAGCTAAACAAGAGATTCGATGAAGCAGATGGCGAGTCAGGAGCAATCCGATGAAAAGTTGGCATTTTCAAGGTGGAGATATAAGCACTACTTCAAATTCATTGTGGTCAAAGGCAAGAACGTGCATGTAATGTGTACATTATGTCCAGGAGCGAAGACTTTGTCAACATCCGTTGTAAGCAACTCTAATTTAATGAAGCATCTCACAACGACACACGCATCTACAAAGCTAGTGGCCAAAAACACCGATACCTCCACCACAGATGATAGCTCGCCATCCACTAGCAAAGAAGGACTCGGAGCAAAGTCCTCCAAGCAGCAAAAGCTAGATCTTTCAGCCTCACAACAAAAACCTATGACACAGGCTGAAGTCAACCGTATGATAGGCAGGTATGTTGTTAAAAGTATATGTGTCATATAAGTTTATATGGTGTAACTGTTTACTTTTCTTACAAAGATAATACTTGAAGTGCAGGATAAACGTCTTGCTGTCTGTCGACGTGCAATAAATATCGAAAGTTATGTACAAACACCTGCTGTTCTACTCATTTCAACTGACTTGTGAAAACTGCTAAAAAAAAAATCCAAATTCTTTGATATATAGCAATTTTTTTTAACAGTAACGCAAATAGTTACTTTCCCTGGTAACAAGTTACTTTTATTATAGAGTAATTCAGTTACTAACTCAGTTACTTTTTGGAACAAGTAGTGAGTAACTATAATTAATTACTTTTTTAAAGTAACGTTCCCAACACTGGTTACCAGAAGCCCACCCACCAACTAGAAGTCCGATTGTCTCTTCCAAGACCGGCGACAGTGGCGGCGGGGTCTGTGTCCGTTCCATAATACATTGGAAGACTAATTGCGCGTTTATGTGTATACATGTAAAACATTCTGCTAACAAGCCTGTTACTAGTACTATTTTGGCCACGTTTGTCATTTGCAAGAAATATCGCCTCCTATAACGTCACATTAACTTTTTTTTCCAAAAGCTCTGTTCACAGTGACCTTAAACGCTGTTTGCATATGGACAAAAGGCCAAAACTCACAGAAAAGCTAAGTTTATAAAAATGACCCGTGTACGTGGGGACTAGGCCTTAGTAATGCATTTTTCATCATTTAGCTGTGGTTAGTCCACCAGAGAGGGTAGGTGAAGTTAACACAACAGACTCTTTGACTCGCTTGTGTATAAAGCCGTTTATTCAGGTCTCTCAATTATCGCTTACCGCCACAGATGCCGTTAAATAGAACGAACCGGAGATCTTCCAGATTGCAACTTTAAGAGAAAAAAGAAGGATGGAATAAAAAAGAAGACTGGGAATTATAAATAAAGTAAATAATAGGAGATGGCAAAGGAGAATAGATATAAGAAGAAAAGCAAAAAACAGGACAATAACTGCATAAGATATAGTTTTAATTTAATCTTGGGCAACTCTCACATTATCATTGCTAGCTGACTGCGCTGCTGTACCATACATAGCTTAGTGCTGCAGGAAGTAATATGTAATTCCTCTGCTTTGGAAACCCATATGACCAATAAGGAAATGTCTGCGGCACAATCCAACAATATAGTATTCTATTAGCCAAATACCATTAATTCTTTTCTATTCAGCTGTGAACTGTGTGGTTACATAACCACAAAATGACACTTAAAACTGAGATTAGGCCACTAACAGACGGGGACACACTGTGTGTTTATTTACAGCCACTGCGCTACAGAAATGCCAGCCAATCTGCCATCTGAAATGCTCACTTAATGATTTGTCCTTCGCTGGTTACTTACTTACATTCCAGTTTGGTCTATTTATTACATCCTGGACATCTGCAAAAAGGTTGGAGTGTGTGCAAGAGGGGCTTGAATAATGTTATCCAAAACTGCTGTGCACTGTGTTGCCTGCTAAAGCACTGCACTTAGAATGATTAGTACAGCACACTGAAACACAACTACTTATTTCCCTGTGTGATTATACGGGGTAAACAACTTAATCTGCATCAGCAGTACAAATATGTTTATTTAAGGAACAAACTGCAAATAATTTATGATAAGGTTTTATGTCAAAAAAGCACAGATAATGGGCCTAAAGATAAAATAACTTGACTATGTGTCTACCTATGTGTGTGTGTGTGTCCATGGCATGCCTGGGAGTCTCCAAATTGTGAAGCTCTGTGCAGCATTGTTTCTATTCTTTGGTTAGTCAGACATCACCTCCTCTCCCTCTCCCTCACCTGAACACTCACTAATCCACACACACACACACACACTCTCTCTCTCTCTCTCTCTCTCTCTCTCTACTGAACAGCCTCATCCACTCTGTCCGTAGTACGAACTACTCAGTGGCTGATAAAGCAGACACAAGCTTACAGTAATAGAAGCCAGTCTGTGCTGTTCACCAAAAACAACTTTGGATCTGGACAGTGTTGATGTGACAATATTTTGTCTCGTGTTGACTCATAGTCTCTTCTGGCTTCACTCTGTTTCTCTGCCTATTTGTGATTCCAGCAAGGACAGGCAACTGATTGTTCTCACACTGACATGGAAACAGATAAATGTGACAACATATTTTACTGCTCCTCTTTTGGATAAACATCCATCTTTTTTTCCCTAAGCGTTGAGACTGTTTCTGTTTTTCTCCAAAGGCTTATTCCTGAGAAGTCTGTGGAGTAGGAGGGGGCAGTTGGGGGGTATTTACGACCGTCAATAATGCACATGCAGTGCCTCCTGTGACCACTTACTGTCTCTCTTTCCCTCTCCTCCATTTCAACAATAAGGCATTCACTTGTGACACAAATTCTTATATACCTTAAAGCAAGATATACACATTTAATTCCTGTTTGTGTGCAGTACTCACAGTGTGCCCATAATATATTTAAAAATGGTGATATAATACGTGTGTGATCATTTTTATTTGTGTGCTTGACAGACGAAATATAATTCTGCTATAACAGCAGTACCGCAGGTGCTGTAACGTTTGAGTTATCATCATAACAATGAACATTGTTTGTTCTCCTTGACATGTAGTTCTCAAAGGTAGTGATGAATGGTAAGCTCGACGGTGAGTCTAAGTGTTACAGTTAGCTTCTTTAAGTCATTAGCGGAGATCAGACTTGAGCAGAAGAATAATTTTAATGAGGATTAAGATAAGAGAGCAAATTTGACATTAAAAGAAGCAAAAGGGAGCAAAAGCAATCAGCAAAACAAAGCCTTTTTCTGAGGCATCTCACTCTCCTTTGGAGGAATTGTGGAGTGACTTTATTGGTCCTTAAAACCTCTTTCTCTTTTCTAGAGTTTAAATTGAACGTGCAGCCTTTCCTGGGCCACAGTTTGATTTCCCGTAATAAACGGCCAATTTATTACAGCCGACAGAGCAGTGCTTCCTCGGGAGAGAGCTCCTCACTGAACGCTGCTGCAGTCGCTTGCTTTTTGCCATTTCCCAACATCCAATGGGATACTGCTATCATCACTATACACTGAGGATTCTTTGAATTCATGTTTATTTAGCTGCCAACTGTATTAGTCAAATAGAAATGAGTAAAATGCGTTTTTTTTTACTTTGCATTGGCACCATGTTTTACCTTGGGTATGTTGAGAACATGGAACAGGCAGTGTTTTTAAAAAAAAAAAAGTTAACTCTTGTCTTTCAGTCAAAGCTAACTTTCAGCAATAAACTACTAAGGTAAAGAAACTACTAAGAAGGTAATACTAAGAGCTTTACATTTCTTCTGCATGGTATTTAAAATGACCAGGGCATGAATGCATACAACGCATAAGTCAATAGAGTACAGGGCTCCAGACTAACTTTTTTTCACCAGGAGCACAGTGGCCCCCAACTGAAAATTTTAGGGGCACAACCAGAAAATTTAGTAAATTCAGTAAATCAACATTTATTCACATTTCTACTAATTTCCACTGTATTACTAATTTCCACTGTATTACTAATAAATACTTTGATAATAGATGCAGAAATTACAATGTGCTGTTTCAAATTCAGTGTCACTTTTGAAGATGCAACATATAAGGTAAACTGACAGCCCCATCGCTGTCATGACAGTAAAAAAAAGAATATATATATATATGACCGTTTTTAATTGCTCTTTAATGTTTCATGTAAAGCACTTTGCATTGCCTTGTTGCTGAAAGGTGCTGTAGAAATAAAGTTGCCTTGCCTTAGAACCTCAGCCTGTCAGTCAGTCACCAGGGCATAGAAACCACCGTTGTGCCTGGCTGCTCATCTCCGAGGAAGTGTAACGTCAACAGCACCACGACCGCTTTCGGCTCGCCATTAATATCATATCGCAGCAAACGCTGTCTGCGTGAAGTTATGAAAAACTGTAACCACACTTGAAACCACTTTATTGGCATTTCCGTGACTCACTGTGACTTCAACAAAACTGCAGAGCCGACGTAGTTTGCCTCGTCTGCAGCTCTGCGTGTGTGCGAGTGTGTGTGTGTTTGTGTCGGTGCACCACTCTCTGTCAATTTTCAGAGAGGACAGATAAGCTTGCGCTTACGCGCTCTCAATGAAATTTCAACATTTAACGTGTAAAAAAAAAGGGGGCAAATTTACTGGTCGCACATGTGCGACTGGATGTAAAATTCAGTCGCACATGCGCACAAAATGCGACCATTTGGTCACAGTCTGGATAGGGGTGGGAATCACCAGAGGTACCACGATACGATATTATCACGATACTTAGGTCACGATACGATATTATTGCGATTTTAAACATATTGCGATATTCTGCAATATATTGCAATTTATTACCTTTTTTCCAACTTCATTATTATGTCCCCAAAGGAAAACTTTGTCAACATCTGTTTGTTCATCTCACATGAATTTTATTGCTGTAAAATGTGACTGTCAAGCTGACTAACTAACCAGCACTTTAATGAATATGTTATAAATGTTGTATACACCTGGCAAACTGAACTGTTTGCATTTTTAATTAAGGTGGACTAGACTGTAATACCAACAGGTATGCACTGCTGTGCTACTACAGGTATTTTTACAATTAAAATGAGTACAAAACGGCGCGACGGAGTCATGTACCTTGGTTCCGTGTTTTTAGCAAGTGACAAAATCCTTCATTTTCCACAACGTTGTATGGACGCAGGTCTTTGCACATGAAGTAGGCGATGGCTTGAGTTATTTTCTTAGCTCGCTCTGAATTGGGAGGTAGCTTTGTCAAGCTAAGTGTGTCCAGTGTTGGTTGGTTTTTCGGCGGAGCTGGTTTAGCATTAGCTTTACCGTCCTCGGCTAACGCTAACTCTGGATGGTGGCGTGTGAGATGAGCCCTCATGTTTGTGGTATTCCCTGAGTATTTTATTTGCATACGACACTCCTTGCAAATCCCATGTCTCATGTCCATCTTAGTTGTCCCCTCCTTGTTAAAAAATCCGAAAAAAGTCCAAACACTTGATTTAAACGCAGATGGTGCATTTCTGATTTCTTTCTCTGACGCTGCCATGTTTATTTTATCTACATCCTCCTGCACGCTGACAGTCACCCCGCTGACCTCACCAGAAAACAAACAGCGCCATCTGGTGGACTGAATAAGCAATTGATTTTATTATTATACTACCAAAAAGTTAAATTCTGATGTGCAATTTAAATAATAAAAGATCGATACTTGGCGCCTGTGTATCGATACAGTATTGCCACGAGAAATATCGCGATACTATGCTGTATCGATTTTTTCCCCCACCCCTAAGTCTGGAGCCCTGGAATACAATATCTACTGTACCCTAAAAGCATACTGTCCAGCTACTTTAAAACCTGTATACAAATAGTTTGTTGTCCATCTATTGCCTGTATATAATAGCTACATGTTTAAGTTTTCTTATATTAGCTTAGCCTGTTCTTTTTCTTTAGCTGTATGTCTCTATTCCCAAATTTGTGTTAAAATGCAAGACCAATAAAGTTGATTCATTATAGTCTTTCTTAGAGTTCAAACTGTCTTTTAGTGAAATGTTAGAACACTTGTCATCATTAATGCACGTTTTAATAAAAGAATAATTCAGTTGTCCCACAACTGAATTACACAAATGAAACTAAGTTAAGGTAATCCATATTCAAATTATCTATCACAAAAGCAGACCAACTTTTGAATAATCGGACAATTGCACATGACAACACTGCACATTAGGATTGGGCATCGAGAACCAATTCCTACTTGGAATCGTTTCAAAAATTACGATTCCAGTAGAATCGTTTCTTTATTGGAATTGTTCGGAGGATTTGGTTTCAAATCTGATCATGGGTTCCAAATTTAACATGCGCAAGTTTTGGTTTCCGTAGCGGCTAGGCGCTTGTTGTGTTTCAGCCATGGAGCACAGTAAACGGCGCTCTAGTGTGGCTTTATTTTATGTTGCAAAAGCCCGGTAAAACTACAACCCACCACTGAATCAAAATAAATCTTTCCTCTTACTTGTGAAATAAGCATGTGACCTGTTTCAATTCCACCCCTCAAAGAATCATAATCGAGAATCGATAAGAACTGGAATTGGAAGGAAGAATCGCAATTGAAATCAGAATTGTTAAAATCCAAACGATGCCCAATCCTACTGCACATGCAGTTTCAAGTGATGCGCCACTTCAAGGGTAGCGCTTCCTCCAACTTTAACCAGAATCTCTGAGCAACGTTACAGGCTGAAAATGGCAAGTTTTGAAGAACATTTTGATTGTGCAGCAAGGCAGGCCTGCTTGGTTTGTGTGGGGAATGATCATAAAGATTTACAAACTATATTTGCGGCCTTTACTCTCTAACTGGGATGTTTTGGGACAGATTGGTGGGGATTTGCTATGGACAAATAAGCAAATTAAGTTTAACCATGTATCCAGCTAATTTAAATAGTTTTCTTTTGCTGAGTGAAAATGTCCCACCTAAACAAGTTCCTTCCGAGACCATTTTGAAGAGCCATGCTCACTGCGCCCGGAGCTTAGTGCCACTCAAGACGATTGTGATTGTTTTAAAGAAATGCCAATAAACCAGAGCACGTTTTTCTGCTATGAAGGAAAGTTGTGTCGAAGGGCTAGACCTTCCTCCGCGGTGCTGTGGAGATAGGTCTGGCAATGCGAGACTAGCATTATGTTAGCCCCAGAGTCACATGCAGCAGCACTTCAGAAGTCCTGCTCTCCTCTCACCTCCATCCCCTGCACCAAGCTAAGCAATATCAAGCTGTACACAGACAACACTTTAGCAGGATAAATTCATTTCTGGTTGTAGTTTATTTCACGGGAATTGTTGGTCATAATAAAAGTTACAGTAATATGATACCAGCCTTAGACTTTAAAATAGATAAAAACATACAGTAGGATCTGTCATGGCCAACTTTCAGCTCTGGCCAGTTTTAGAAACTGGTAAAACCTAAAGGCCAAGACTGTAAGAGTATGGGCTTTATGTTTCAGTAAACCTACAAACCATGTAGTCATTTCTTTTTGCATCGCATTTCTGTTTTGTGTCAGCTGTCATGCCATGTGCTTGGTTTTTTTTTTGGGGGGGGGTGCTTTTCCCTTTTAATGTGTAAGACAGTGGATAGATGTGAAAGGGAGCAAGAGATGGAGGATGACACGCAGCAAAGGGCAGCAGGTTGGATTCGAACCTGCACCGCTGCAGGACTCAGCCAACATGGGGCGAACACTCTTACTGGGTGAGCTATAGAGGCCGCCCCCTTGTTTTGACCTTTTAAACCTTTGTCAGTGCAGCTCTAGTTTGCTTGTTGTGATTAGACGTAGGCCGCTGTTGCACTTGTGTTCTTATTAACAGAGTGGTTTGATGCATATGAATAAATCTAGTATGCCCAAGGTCTAAGTAAGTAAGCCTATAAAAAATATTTTTGTTTTTGTTGCATTAGTGTTATTCAGCTACCATGGCATCAAGACTTAAACGCTTGTGACTTTCTGTCTGTGACAGATTCATAGAACTAAACACAGAATATTAGGAGGTAATTCATTGGAAAGGGAAAAGGTCACACAATATGTTTGTCCATCAGTCTTTGTTTCTGATTTTGAGTCTTATGTTTCAAGGACTGTTACATTATCGCAATTTGAGTATCCCAGAATTTGTATTCTTTGTGACAATGTTGTCATAAGGTAACGTGTCAAAGTTTGAGTGGACTTCAAGTACCATAGTCACAGCTAGGTATTGTATGTAAATCAAAATGATTTTGTTATCAGGTTATGAGTGTGACCTTTTTATTTTCTCAGACTAACATTTTTACACACTTTCCCAGTCAAACTAAGTAAGCATTCTCTGTTGCATAATGTTGATTTGTGAGTCATTGATTACTTATGTAGGCTTGACTGGTCCTTGTTTGTGATAATGGGCTTTATAAATAAACATGACTTTATAAGGGCTCTAATTAGTGTTCTATGTCATCACACCTTTGTCTCAACCACAAAGTAATTAACAGCTAGTAAAGGTAGACAATATTGTCTTATCACTGTTTTTCTTTAACATCTTCCCATGACACATATTGCACATCTTTACAGCATTTATATCTGCTGTACAGATGTATAAAATCGCCATAATAGCTCATAACAAATACACAATATGCAGTGTTTATTCAAAACACCTAATAGCTCTTAATGAGAACAAATAAAAGAAGAAGAAATGAAGTACCCACACTATATTTTGCAACTACAGTATCATTAGTTGGTTTATAAATGTGAAAGTAAAATATTTTCTGTGCCACATTCACTGTTCGATATTAATGGTTTTCTGAGTGTTGGATACAGTGTTGTGGGTTAGAACTTGCAATTTTTTAGAATGAGCAAATACCATTTTGACCTTTAACTTCCAGTTGTTCCCTGGCTTATACTGTAGGCGTTTGGTCTGTTTTTTTAAAACACATAGGAGTAATAAAGCTGAGTGTATTGAATTGACCCATCACTCATATTAAATGCACCTCCCTCACACAGATTTAACCCAAATGGTACCCATGCTTTAGTAATACTCAGACTTAATCCAGTGGGATAGTGGTGATTTTCAGCTCCCTCTCACGTTTGGTTGCTGTGTGATTCATGGAGGAGCGCTGCCTTAATGTTTTGTTAGAGGTTATATCTTCCCTTTTATCTCATCTTTATGTCTGTCTGCAACATTGAAATGGCATCTGTTTCTCCGCTCTACACACTCGGAATATAACTGATTATATTAATTATGATTTAAGTTTCCTGAAATAGAGCATGTTGTTCTACTGTGTTTTTTTAACTTGAAGAAATTCTAATGAACCTGAAGAATTGGATAAAGCATTGCCAAAAGGGAACATCTAGAAAGGTGAAGAAAAAAAAAATAACATTAAGTGAAAGTTGTGAAACTCTTGTACAAAGTAAAAAGTTCAGATGTGAATAAGAGAACAGGGGAATACAAAAGAAAAGGGTGCATTTCCAATCTCTATGTTAAAAGAGCTGACACTGGAGCAGCAGAGTTGGAGCGGCTCCCAGCCGATGGAGAATGAATATTTAATGATCCCAACCAAGATGCAGTAATTACAAGGGGAACGGACTGTCACACAAGAGCACTTTGTGCAGAACACCCTGGCATCTGTCGATTAGTGCTCTTTATGGTCCCTGTGCCTCAGGTGTGACACCGTATTTGGTTTAGGTCACAGGGAGCGGAGGTAACAGGAAGCGTCACAGACACTGCAGCCTAGCTTGTTGTGATGCTTTTAGCTGCAACGTGTCAGAAACGAAGCATCTCGTTTTGCTGTTGGAAACCTGGGACAACAAGACGGAGAAATCTGACAAGACAGGAGAGCGGACTGAAAGGAGAATATGGTTTACAGTTTAGTGGCAATTTGACTTCCTCACAACATCAAGTGAAGTGTGAAGATATAATTTTGCCAGAGCACTCTTGCTATCTTCAGCCCATGGTCATTACAGGACTTACGGAAATTTGTTCTTGACATCGGGGTTAGGGCACAGGTAGCAGGAAGACCACAAGAGGTAGAAATTCTGCTCAGGTATGGTTATGTTTAAAGCACATCACAAAGCTTACAGGCTTCAAAGACATGTTCCGAACGTCAAAGCACGCCCACCGACACCGCAACCACTCCCTCTCATTTTCTATGTCTCTTGAATCAAGATTAGCATATTGATTAGCATTATGATTATGAAATTTGTAAACAGTTAGTTTTAAACAATTGTAATAGTCAAGTCAATTGTTTTTCATTTATATTGGCCAATATCACAAATTTGCTTTGAGGGGCTTCACGATCTGTACAGCATAGACTCCCTCTGTCCTTTGACCCTTGAATGTCGCCAACATTGCTGCAACTACCCGATCGTGTAGATACATGCTGCATAACATCAGAAGGATACGTCCCCTTCTAACGCAGAAGGCTTATCAGGTTCTGCTTCAGCCTCTAGTCATCTCACGTCTAGACTACTGCAACTCCCTCCTGGCTGGCCTGCCTGCATGGGCCATCCGACCCCTGCAGCTCATTCAGAACGCAGCAGCTCGACTTGTCTTCAACTTCCCCAAGTTCTCTCACACTACACCGCTCCTCCGCTCTCTTCACTGGTTACCAATTGCTGCCCGCATCCGCTTTAAGACACTAGTACTTACATACAGAGCCACGAACGGATCAGCCCCAGCTTACATCCAGGCCATGGTCAAACCCTATACCCCAACCCGCCCACACAATCAGCCAACCTGCTGCCCTCTCACAGCAAGGGACAACTAATCACTCAACGAAATCCCGACTGCAGCTGGTGGCTACACCAGATACTGACTGTGACTTTTGATTTTGACCATCCTTTGTTCAGGGACACATTTTTCCAATTATGTTAGTCAATTGTCTGTGAAACTTTATTCAGTTTATGTCTTAGTAGTTTTTATGTTCATAGAAAGTTTTACGCATGTTAAGTTGGCTGAAAATAAAAGCAGTTGAAAGTGAGCGGACGTTTCTTTTTTTGCTGAGTATATATACTTAAAGCTGCACTTTTATATGGCTCTTTATAGTTTTGCTTATTTAAAGCTAATGTACTTGCACTTAATACTTGGAGTTTGCACCTTCAGGATTGAAAGCACTTCATTGGAAGTCGCTTTGGATAAAAGCGTCAGCTAAATGACATGTAATGTAATGAAAAGAAATGGAACAGAGGAGGGATTCCTCTCCAAGGACGGACAGACAATAGATGTGGACAGAATAGATCAACGTAAAAATCAAAGTAAAAATTACAGTAGAGATCATCAGGGTGACAAAATTCTAGATAGATTGTAAATATATACTGTACAAAGAATATATGGATCCGGGAGGGGGTCGAGGAACTTCGTGGTGCTGCCAAATAGATAGGACCTGAGCCACACTACCTCTTCTACAGACTAGACCAACACAAAAAGGCAAAGCTCAGGCCCACTATTCACTCATACAGTATGGGAAAGAGGAGCAAGTACACAGCGGAAGAGAAACAAGTACAACATGCACACAAGGGAAAGCGACACAAGAGTCTTCTAGAGGACAAAGATCAGAATCCAAAACATCTAGAATGAGTTGAGGCACCGAGAGTTAGAGGAGAAAGAGATGTCCCTGGACAGACAGTCCCTCCAGAAAAACGCAATTATGCGATTGCATAATTCAATGCATAATCAGCCAAAGTCCGCATATTTATGCAGGGGCCGCATTTTTTCAAATATGCCACACTTTCGGGGCATTAATTGCTGATTTCCACGCAAAATATACGGGGCTTGCATGATTTTATAATCCCCGCATTTTCATTGCAAAAAAGTCACATATATCTTAGCAGAAAGTTGAAAAATGTTGCGTTTACTTCACAGAAGAGCAGCCATTTTCCCCTGTTGCCATGGGAACGTTATGAAGTGACGTAATTACGCGGCGTGAACATCATCGAAAAGCAGGGTGTTGGGGGAATCACACGGTTTTTGCAAGTTCCCGCAATTTCATTGCATAAAATTGCATAAATATCCCGCATATTCCATCGCATTTTTTAAGAGAACGTGCCGCATAATCAAGGATTTTTGCCTGCAACAATCGCAAAAAAACTCTGCACTGCACAGAGAAGCCCTAGTGAAAAGAGAGAAAAAAAGGGAGAGAAATCGAGAAGAGAGAGAGGCATACAGCTTGGACTCATGTCATGTTCTTGTGGAACAACAAACAAAAAGAGGGTCAGAGAGATACAATGGTTTTCCGAAGGTTTACAGTATTCTCGTCGGCAGGACAAACATGGATAATGGTAACAGTTACAACAAGACCTGAAGAAATCAAATAATCTGCAGCTAACTGAAAGTTTAGGCGAAAGGATGAGTTTTAATTTTAGATTCAAATTCTGATATCAGCAGGGAAGTTATTCCAGAGGAATGGGGTATGATAGGATAACTCCCTGCAGCCCGCTGTCTTCTTTTTAACTCTGGGGACAGACAGGAGCCCTGTATTCTGAGAGCGGAGAGCACAGGATGGAATTAAATGTTTAAGGAGATGAGACAGGCATGAAGGCACATGCCCATTTAGAAATGTGTAAATCTAACTCAAACGTCCTGGCCAGACTTTATTTAGTGATCTCTGACTGCTTCATCCTTACATTATTGGTGCCAGCCTGGATTACGATGTTGCTAAAGCTGGTGGTGGTGGTGTGTGCCTGGCCAGTGGTAGACCGTAAATAGGTCAAGGTTTTCATACGTCCTATCAGTTTGTGATTCTTACTTGACATAATGTGACTCACCGTTACATAACACGCTCATCTTAATACAGTTTGCATCTACTTTGTGTCAGCTCAGAAGCCTTCATTTATGTCATGGAATTTACATACACTGTGCGCATGAATGTCTCTTGCCATTTTAAAGGAGAACTCCGGGCAATTTTCACGTTAATCTTGATCACTATACGTATGTCAAAAACTGTGAGTACTGTTGATAGCAAAAAAAACAAGCCGAATTCTTGTGCAGTGATAGCGTTACTGAAGGCTAGCTCTAGCGCCATAGTTGCGTTACTCCAAGCTTCTTCCCTTGTGAACACCTCCGCTCTTCACTCTTGACGCACAACGCTCCGATCTGCACACTGCTGTTTACCTTTTCCCACAGGACTTCAGCACAACACTATAGCTAGCCTTCTGAAACGCTGTTACTTTACAAGGAACAGACATAATTTGGCCCGTTTACATGTAGTTACATAGTCACTGATATGATCATAACCACTACAGTGCTCAATTACCTATTTTTTAAGGGGGAATAAACTTCAAAATTTCGCATGAAAGCATGAACGGTCCTCTGGAGGACATCCACCAGACCAGCGGGCGCCCGTGGATTGTTGTCGGCCGTGGTAGGCGAGGAAGGCGGGGAGGAAGTAGAAGGATGCCGGTCGGGCCTGCTAGTCCGGCTAAGGCAACTAACACACAGTTTGCCACTGCAGACTCCTATTCACCAACGCCAGATGGATCGCACACAAAATGGATATATATGCTACAAATACACACGGAACTGCTGCGTGATGATTATTACCAAAGTCCTTTTAGGCAAGTCAGGCCACTCGGCCGCCATCTTGGCAACGCCTCCGGGCAGCTATTTCGGACTAACAAGACCAGGCTCCTATCTAAATGAATGGGCAGAGAGTCAAAACTGCACTTTTACTGGTCATCGGGACATAAAAACTACATGTATAGAAACATCAGTAGAATATGATAAAAATCGCTGAAAAAAGTTTGATGACTTTGACTCAAAATAACGTTTAAAACACTTTTTTCCCCACAGGTTATACTGTTACTACGCATGCGCAAGGGTTCACGACACCAACTTCATTTACGTCTCTATCCAGAATGCCGGTGTTGTGCTTTAACTACCTTGGTAGTCCGGTGCCTTGGCGTTGTTATCATCCTCTTCCATCTGATCTTGCACACACCCGCCTTCACACTGGCAGTTGAAATCAGCTCCGTAATACGCAATACGCCCCCAGCGGACGTCGTACTACACCGTTGAAAAGCTTCGGAAGCGATTTACAAAAATGGCAGAACAACTAGAAGGACTAATAAGTGTCTGAATGTCCGATTCTCTCTGACCTCTCTTATACAGATATAAATAGAAAGGCCGCTGCGTGGAGTAAAGTTGCCCAGGATGTTGACATGTCACGTCGGTTAAATGTGATATATAGCGGTATAATGTCAATAGTTAGACGTCTGTTGCTAGCTAACCAATTAGCATTAGCAGGTTTGTTTATCAGTACCATAGCAACGCTACCTTCCGTCGGATAGGAACCGTCCGTAGCTTTTCGCAAGAGTTAAATTTTTTGAACGCATCCGGATGACCAACTGACACGATTTGTTTTCGCACCGCACTCGTTCGGACCCGGTTCGGACCCATCCGCATGCGGTCTGCGAATCTCCACAGGAAATGAATGACTTCCGGCCGTTTCGAAGCCATATCGGAGCTGATTTCAACTGCCGGTGTGAAGGTGGCGTGACACGCCACAACTTGCTGTGGCCAAATCGTCTCCGCTGTCGCAAAACCTCAACTGTGCGCATGCGTCAGTGGAACCAGACGATAGGCTTAAATGTTTCCCGGCTTGACTGTTAAAAAGCAGATGATTGGCTTTCCAGCGGGAGGGGCGGGACATGTGCATACAACCGCCATCTTTGCCGTTACGGGTTTTCCTTATATAGTTGTATTGAGGATTGAGGAAGTGGCATGTCTCTTCTAAATAGTCTCTGTTATTACCGAAGCCTGACTGAACACACTCACTCATCCCAGACTGCAGCTAGCAGCTAACAGGGTAGGTGAATTTAGACAATGTGTGAGTTGAAAATGCATCTTGTTGTCATGTAAGGGCCCTGTTCATGTTGTACAGACATTTGAATTGCATTTTGTGTCTGTTAAGAGGCACAAAGGCACTCTTTATGTTATGCCCCCAAAACTGCCGTTTTAGCAAAGTGGGAGCTCTCGGCATTAGCTGCAGCAGCTCCGTGTTGCTAACACCGATTCGGCGATCCAATTTTTTTGCTATCGTCAGTACTCACATACGTATAGTGATCAAGATTAACGTAAAAATTGCCCAAGGTCTCCTTTAAGTCGGCCTTTTTCATCGTCTCATGGCCTCAAATTCTATAGAAAAAGGTACTTTAGGCAGGTACTCTTAACCACCTCACAGGGGGCCTTATTCTTATATGTGCTGGGGAAGACCCTGAGAGGTTTGCCCTTTTCACCAAAATTGCCTGATTTAATATAGGCCTTTAGTAAACCATTTCTCCTTAATCCACTTGAGTGCACCGAAAGAACTTTTTCGGTTTTTTTTCTGTGGCCCTATTTTTTCTTTCTTTCAACATCAAGAGCACCTTAATGTCCCATGCATGTCAATGCAATACCTACTCGACTACTTTGGTTTTGTGTTGCTCTAAAATGATTTCTTTTGCTAATCTTAAAAGAGTAATTAAAAGAAACCAGGCACACACACCATTCTCTTCCCTGTGTGATTAATCAATGTCATATTTCCCATCAGAGACTTTGACAAAAAAGTATGCTGTAATTCAGTTTAAATGTGGTTGCTAGCAATCGTGGTCTAGCTGACACAAAGAAGATTATGTACATAATTGCATGATATAAAGCGTGGCTGTTTTTATTATTATTTTTATTATGCTTGACTGGACAAAGAATAATTATTAAATTAATTTTATTTATAAGGACAACGCACATTCATCACCATTTCTGTAAATGTGCCAGTTAGACAGCCAGCTAATTTTCAGCTGTACTGGCAAGATTTTTTGAGACCAGAGCAACAGAAAACGGCAAGACAGTATGGGTTAGCAAGTTTGACATTAAATGCAACCTGACTTTTTCTTTGAAAAATTATATGCCAACTTCTAAACTAAAGTCCGCCTTCAGTACAATAATCTGTTTTATGTTATGGTCAGAGGAGCAATCTCAATCTACTTTTCCAAAGAGAACCTTGAGAGAGCTACACGGCTAAAGAAGTAGATGGTAGAAGTATAAGGCTTTTCAGAGTGTACATGAAGAAATGCCTGCAGGTAAAAGGCCATTATTTGTTTCAGCTTTGGACATCAGTTAAGAAGAAAACCTTGAGGAGACACTTAATGATACATGCTATTTTACTCTGTGTGTATGAGGACTGTGACATATGTGTGTGGGTTGGATTCATAGGCTGTGCAAATATTTTGCCCATTTAACTTCAGGGTGCAATGCATTTCTTGTCCTTCTGGAGAGCACCGTAGGAGGGAGCGCTGGTGCTATGGCCTGACACATAGGGGTGTGCAAAAAAATCAATTCACATTCGTATCGCGATTCAAGCTCTACCGATTCAAAATCAATTCATAGAATTCCAAAAATCGATTCATATTTTTTAATTAAAAAAATAAATAAATTACTTCCATACTGTGAATCTTTTTTTTTTTTTTTAATCGAGAATAATTTTTTAATTGAAATTAATTGTATTATTATTATTATTAATATTAACTTAAATTGCATATGTGCATTCTTCTTTTCTCTGGATCTCTGTTAATTATTTAATCATTTAGTTTATTTAGGCATTCTTCATTCATGTTCTGTCCTTTTCAGATGAAATTAATCTGTATCTTAAAATCTGTGTCGAATGACTCTTTGACTCGCGAATTTTAAATACCGTATGTGAGTGGATTATTGTGTTTTATCATAAATAACTTTGGGTAGGCAGTTTATTTGAACTACTAGGAGTTCAAACGTGTTATTTGGGTTTGTTGCCCCTGCCGCTGGTAAGTTATTTTATGCTGCGTTTAAGGATGAAATTATTTGGCTCTGATATATACAAAAGTATTTCAGCATCATTCAACTCTAAAGAATGCAATACAGCCTGTTGATAGTACAGTTCATACTTTACAAATTGAATTCAAGTGGAAAGTAATAATCCTGAAATTTCTTTAATAAAATCATTATATTTTATATAATATAACTATTGTTATTGTATAACTTATATTTGAGTATTTATACATAGCTATATATAAATACTAACCATGAATAAAATATATATATATATATATATATATATATATATATATATATATATATATATATATATATATATATATATATTTGACCTCAATGAAAATAAATTATTTCAGTTAGATCAGTTTGTGCAGTTAAAAAGTGAACAGGTGTTACACAGCTAAAAATGAAACTATCAAAGAAAAGAGGGTCTTCTAAATACCTAGTTTATTTCCTTGACGTTCCACTTCCGGGATTGCTCCGGTGCCGCAGGATACATGTCTTATCCGCTTCCTTCCGCTTTCTTTGTGTTGGAATTTGAAACTCTGATGGATTTATGAGGACTATTGTTGCCTGCTCCTCAGATCTCTGCATGGTAAATGGTAAACAAATTTTTACAAGTTCCCGCAATTTCATCACATAAAATTGCATAAATATCCTGCATATTCCATCGCATTTTTTAAGAAAACGTGCCGCAAAATCAAGGATTTTTGCCTGCAACAATTGCAAAAAAACTCTGCATTTTTCTGGAAGGACTGTTTATTAGCCTAATTGGGTAGGGAGAAAGCTATGCCATAATCATGCGCAGCGTCTCCTCCACTTGCATGCATCACACCGGGCCTGCTGTGCTGTATTGTGTAGCTTAAGTGCAACATGGAGCTTGAAGATATAAAGAAAAAAAGAAAAACCGGAGAATAAGCCTACCTTTGAGAAAGTTTGGAGGAAAGTCGGAGGTATGGAACCATTTTAAACAAGTCGTGGGCAGTGACAATATATGTGTTGGCTTTGTCGGGGGCATTAATTAGCCTTCAATGCCCTCTTTTGTTACTTCTCCAAGCATACCCCTTCTAAACAGATTTCTGCAGTTCAAACAACTCGGAATTGTAGTTGACAACATCAGTTATAAAAAAAAATGTTTTTTTTGGGGCCCGATCTAAGCTTTACATTGTGTACCACCAGGTACGGAAGTGTACAGTTGTTTATCAGCTGGAAATGGTGGTACCGAGTTTAATGTTGGTAAATCTCAGTTTCAGTTTGCAATATGGAGCCAAACAATGAGCTCAAAACTACAACCACATCAAATGCTTTTAGAAAATGCATCTTGTTGTCATGTAAGGGCCCTGTTCATGTTGTACAGACATTTGAATTGCATTTTGTGTCTGTTAAGAGGCACAAAGGCACTCTTTATGTTATGCCCCCAAAACTGCCGTTTTAGCAAAGTGGGAGCTCTCGGCATTAGCTGCAGCAGCTCCGTGTTGCTAACACCGATTCGGCGATCCAATTTTTTTGCTATCGTCAGTACTCACATACGTATAGTGATCAAGATTAACGTAAAAATTGCCCAAGGTCTCCTTTAAGTCGGCCTTTTTCATCGTCTCATGGCCTCAAATTCTATAGAAAAAGGTACTTTAGGCAGGTACTCTTAACCACCTCACAGGGGGCCTTATTCTTATATGTGCTGGGGAAGACCCTGAGAGGTTTGCCCTTTTCACCAAAATTGCCTGATTTAATATAGGCCTTTAGTAAACCATTTCTCCTTAATCCACTTGAGTGCACCGAAAGAACTTTTTTTTTTTTTTTTTTTCTGTGGCCCTATTTTTTCTTTCTTTCAACATCAAGAGCACCTTAATGTCCCATGCATGTTAATGCAATACCTACTCGACTACTTTGGTTTTGTGTTGCTCTAAAATGATTTCTTTTGCTAATCTTAAAAGAGTAATTAAAAGAAACCAGGCACACACACCATTCTCTTCCCTGTGTGATTAATCAATGTCATATTTCCCATCAGAGACTTTGACAAAAAAGTATGCTGTAATTCAGTTTAAATGTGGTTGCTAGCAATCGTGGTCTAGCTGACACAAAGAAGATTATGTACATAATTGCATGATATAAAGCGTGGCTGTTTTTATTATTATTTTTATTATGCTTGACTGGACAAAGAATAATTATTAAATTAATTTTATTTATAAGGACAACGCACATTCATCACCATTTCTGTAAATGTGCCAGTTAGACAGCCAGCTAATTTTCAGCTGTACTGGCAAGATTTTTTGAGACCAGAGCAACAGAAAACGGCAAGACAGTATGGGTTAGCAAGTTTGACATTAAATGCAACCTGACTTTTTTTCTTTGAAAAATTATATGCCAACTTCTAAACTAAAGTCCGCCTTCAGTACAATAATCTGTTTTATGTTATGGTCAGAGGAGCAATCTCAATCTACTTTTCCAAAGAGAACCTTGAGAGAGCTACACGGCTAAAGAAGTAGATGGTAGAAGTATAAGGCTTTTCAGAGTGTACATGAAGAAATGCCTGCAGGTAAAAGGCCATTATTTGTTTCAGCTTTGGACATCAGTTAAGAAGAAAACCTTGAGGAGACACTTAATGATACATGCTATTTTACTCTGTGTGTATGAGGACTGTGACATATGTGTGTGGGTTGGATTCATAGGCTGTGCAAATATTTTGCCCATTTAACTTCAGGGTGCAATGCATTTCTTGTCCTTCTGGAGAGCACCGTGGGAGGGAGCGCTGGTGCTATGGCCTGACACATAGGGGTGTGCAAAAAAAAATCAATTCACATTCGTATCGCGATTCAAGCTCTACCGATTCAAAATCAATTCATAGAATTCCAAAAATCGATTCATATTTTTTAATTAAAAAATAAATAAATTACTTCCATACTGTGAATCTTTTTTTTTTTTTTTTTTTTTTTAATCGAGAATAATTTTTAATTGAAATTAATTGTATTATTATTATTATTAATATTAACTTAAATTGCATATGTGCATTCTTCTTTTCTCTGGATCTCTGTTAATTATTTAATCATTTAGTTTATTTAGGCATTCTTCATTCATGTTCTGTCCTTTTCAGATGAAATTAATCTGTATCTTAAAATCTGTGTCGAATGACTCTTTGACTCGCGAATTTTAAATACCGTATGTGAGTGGATTATTGTGTTTTATCATAAATAACTTTGGGTAGGCAGTTTATTTGAACTACTAGGAGTTCAAACGTGTTATTTGGGTTTGTTGCCCCTGCCGCTGGTAAATTATTTTATGCTGCGTTTAAGGATGAAATTATTTGGCTCTGATATATACAAAAGTATTTCAGCATCATTCAACTCTAAAGAATGCAATACAGCCTGTTGATAGTACAGTTCATACTTTACAAATTGAATTCAAGTGGAAAGTAATAATCCTGAAATTTCTTTAATAAAATCATTATATTTTATATAATATAACTATTGTTATTGTATAACTTATATTTGAGTATTTATACATAGCTATATATAAATACTAACCATGAATAAATTAATATATATATATATATATATATATATATATATATATATATATATATATACTTTTGACCTCAATGAAAATAAATTATTTCAGTTAGATCAGTTTGTGCAGTTAAAAAGTGAACAGGTGTTACACAGCTAAAAATGAAACTATCAAAGAAAAGAGGGTCTTCTAAATACCTAGTTTATTTCCTTGACGTTCCACTTCCGGGATTGCTCCGGTGCCGCAGGATACATGTCTTATCCGCTTCCTTCCGCTTTCTTTGTGTTGGAATTTGAAACTCTGATGGATTTATGAGGACTATTGTTGCCTGCTCCTCAGATCTCTGCATGGTAAATGGTAAACAAATTTTTACAAGTTCCCGCAATTTCATCACATAAAATTGCATAAATATCCTGCATATTCCATCGCATTTTTTAAGAAAACGTGCCGCAAAATCAAGGATTTTTGCCTGCAACAATTGCAAAAAAACTCTGCATTTTTCTGGAAGGACTGTTTATTAGCCTAATTGGGTAGGGAGAAAGCTATGCCATAATCATGCGCAGCGTCTCCTCCACTTGCATGCATCACACCGGGCCTGCTGTGCTGTATTGTGTAGCTTAAGTGCAACATGGAGCTTGAAGATATAAAGAAAAAAAGAAAAACCGGAGAATAAGCCTACCTTTGAGAAAGTTTGGAGGAAAGTCGGAGGTATGGAACCATTTTAAACAAGTCGTGGGCAGTGACAATATATGTGTTGGCTTTGTCGGGGGCATTAATTAGCCTTCAATGCCCTCTTTTGTTACTTCTCCAAGCATACCCCTTCTAAACAGATTTCTGCAGTTCAAACAACTCGGAATTGTAGTTGACAACATCAGTTATAAAAAAAAATGTTTTTTTTGGGGCCCGATCTAAGCTTTACATTGTGTACCACCAGGTACGGAAGTGTACAGTTGTTTATCAGCTGGAAATGGTGGTACCGAGTTTAATGTTGGTAAATCTCAGTTTCAGTTTGCAATATGGAGCCAAACAATGAGCTCAAAACTACAACCACATCAAATGCTTTTAGAAAATATTACCACGGTGATATGATGGACACGTAGTTGTCAAAAACAGTTAGAGGTAATTTACAAACATAAGATATGATCTGTTTTGCTCTTGTCTTCACACCAAAGTCACACAACCACTGCAGGAAGATGCCACAGTATCTACGAACGATGCTTTGCATCTGTAACACTGTCCTTGTTATAGTGCACTGCTTTGGTGTGGCTTTTACAATATGCATGAATACATAAAGATTTCATTATGAAGCAACATTATTCTATGGATGACTCATGTTTTAAACATGAACATATTAAAAAAGCAATAAGCAAATATCAGTGCTATATTTGATATTCTACTTAACATGTATGCCCTTATTATTAAAGTAAGTTAGGGTAACTAACAGAGGAGATTCTTCTACAGGAAGAGTGCATCAATAAGTCCTTGAATTGATATTTATTGATTTATACGCAAACCCATACAGAACCAATGTGTAAACACACACACACAGGAGTTCATATATGTATGCTTTATATATTCGTTCACCTTGCCAGTATCTGTTTCTTCCCACAACTCTACATCCTCTGAGTTCATTTGAAAAGTTACAGTGTGTGTATGTGTACGTTGCAGTGGAGGTTCAACATGAGTCCAGCCTGTCTCCTGGTCTCAAAAGGTGCCGTGTGCATTAAACACTAAGAAACAGCAGGCTGTCTACTCATAACTCGCTGTATGGGGGTCAAACTAACTGTCAGGGCTACATGACAGCACACAGAGGGAAATGGGTGTCATTCCGCTGTTAACTATCCAACTGACCTAAGTTCAACTTCCCAGGTGGGCCGCCATGCACTAATAAGTCTAACCAATCCAAGTTCAGAAATTAAGTAGCTGGAGTCACAGACACCAGCTGGGTTAACAATCCCTGCCAAAGTGTCACTGACCTGAGTTCAGCCAGAGTTACAGGTGCCAGACAGGTTAATCACACCACAAGCACAACAAAGAGACATATTATTGACCTTATGCACACCTGGCCTGTCTGCTTTCACCGCACTACAAACGTCAGTGACAATAAACCTGAGCTAAGCTTGTTGTAAGAATGTGCCATAAATACATTTTATGTCCCTCTCACCAAATACTAGTCTCGGTTTGTGTCTGGCTGTGCATGGGGCCATTACTATAAAGCGTACATCTCATTTTTACACATCTGATTGGTGTTAATGATCTGTCTAGGTTTCAGAAATCTTTGCAGCAGCTTTTTGCATATTAATGGCGGAACACTAATTTCCTTGAAACGACTCTAACTCTTCAATATTTTAAGCCCATAGTTCATATTAATATTTCCTAGATGTTGTTGGAACACAAGTATGTTTACATAGAGGTGTTTGTTGATGCATTTATTATCTTAATTACTTTGTTAATTACTGCATAACTGCTAATGCATAATGGTGATTATAGCAAGGTAAAGGGAGCTCTAGTGTATGTGGTTGCAATTTACCAAGGCTGAAATACTGTAAATAGTAAACCCTTTTTTTATAAAGACATTAGGTCAGCCAAGTTTGTGAGAGTTTATCTCATGCTCTGCACCCTGTAGTACAATGCATCTCTGCTATTTAAAAGAATATATAATTCTTATATTTAGATGCAGAAGTGGGAGACAGAGTTGACAGGAAAACCAGCTAGGTCCAGATGCTTAACTTCTCTTAGCTATCCCATAAAGTGCAGCATCACTGACATTGCCCTAAAACAGCCCAACCGTATACATAATTCATAGGAATGGATCTGCAATATGTGTAGATACATTCTTACACACATATACACACATGGATATGAATAAAGGGAGCTTATGTAGGATATATATAATCCAACCCAGGGCTGGGATGAAGTTTCTCTTTCATTCCAGACTAGTGTGTTATCGGCCCAAAGGTTAGATTCTCACCTCAACGTGGCAATACTGCAGAAAACAATTATAATTCAACTTTTATTGGGGGAAAATAAGACCTCCAGAATTTGAGAAGATAAAATAAACCATCTTTTTTTTTTTTTTTATCTAATAGATATTTTTGTGTAGTACTAATGTACTAGATTGTGGTTGTCAGTGTTAGTGGTATTATTTGAAATCTGTTAAATGTCACTATGTTAGTATTTTATTTATGTACACTCAACAAAATAATAAATGCAACACTTTTGTTTTTGCTCCCATTTTTTATGAGCTGAACTCAAAGATCTAAGACTATAAGAACTATTTCTCTCAAATATTGTTCACAAAATCTGTCTAAATCTGTGTTAGTTAGCACTTCTACTTTGTCGAGAAAATGGCCACAATAAAGGGCCACTCTAAAATGTGCAGTTTTACTGTATTGGGGAGGTCTGGGGGGGGGTCCGAAAACCAGTCAGTAAAAAAAAACAAAAAAAAGAAGAAGTTGCTGGATATTGGCAGGACCAGAAACACGCTGTCGTATATGCTGATCCAGAGCATCCCAAACATGCTCAATGGGTGACATGTGCAATTGGCATGCTGACTGCAGGAATGTCCACCAGAGCTGTTGCCCGTGAATTGAATGTTCATTTCTCTACCAAAAGCCATCTCCAAAGGTGTTTCAGAGAATTTGTCAGTACTTCCAACTGGCCTCACAACCGCAGACCATGTGTAACCACACCAGCCCAGGACCTCAGTATCCAGCATCTTCACCTCCAAGATCGTCTGAGAGCAGCCACCCGGACAGCTGCTGCAACAATCGGTTTGCATAACCAAAGAATTTCTGCACAAACTGTAAGAAACCATCTCAGGGAAGCTCCTCTGCATGCTCGGGGTCTCGACCTGACTGCAGTTTGTCGTCGTAACCGACTTGAGTGGGTAAATGCTCACATTCGATGGCGTCTGGCACTTTGGAGAGGTGTTCGTTGGTGTTCATGCTCTGGATCGGTCCTGCCAATATCCAGCAACTTATTTTTTTGTTTACTGACTGGTTTTCGGCAGCTCATAAAAAATGGGGGCAAAAACAAAAGTGTTGCGTTTATAATTTTGTTGAGTGTATTTTTACAAGTTTTATGCAAAGACCGAGGAGTGAAATAAAAACAAAGAAGAAGATTAATACTTTGGTGCAGATGTATGTTTTGATTAATTGATTGATTGATTGATTGATTGATTGAAATTTATTTCGAACGTGTAAAAGAAAACACAACAGGTCATACAGAAAATAATGATATTACACAAACTTCTTTCTTCTTTTTTCTATTTTAAAAAAAATGTTTTGACATGTCCGAAAAGGAGTGGGAAGAAGTGTACAGTTATTTAATCCCACCGCTTCTCCATAATTCATTGTAAATTAGTTAACAGCTTCCTCTGTCATAATTCTTTTTCTTTTTTTTATTACCACACTGTAACAAGAATTCATGCAGCTTTTTAGTTTTTTTTTCTCAAAACGTTATATCCTTGTTAGGTTACACTCTTAACTATCTGGTTTATGATTGCCTCATTTTTTATTTAATTAGACCCATTTACAGATTATAATGTGTCTTGATTGCCTAACAATGACTGCCTACTGTGTTGTTAAAAAAACCCTTAGAAAGCCTTTTCCAAAAATAGTTGTTAGTACTAGTTGATGAGAAAGATACATTTACAGTTAACCATAATGTTAAGCTGTATATGTGAGCAGAACTGTAATCACAGTATAGGCATCAAATTTTAAGCATCCTACATTCAACTTTGAGTGAATCTTCAAAAATGTTGTATATTCTCGGTTTGCACAGGTTTGCTGTGGTTTCCACTGAAGACACGCAGGATGCTGAGTCAATAAATTGCCTGTATTTGCTGTAATTAGCACTACTGAAGGTATGCTAGTAAGTTTCTTTTTCCATTTGCAGAGATTTTGTAAAATAAAATACGTCTGTAATGCTTCAGTACATTCCTACTGTGGAACATGGATTGACATAAATGCTACACCAGTCTCAGTACCGCCAAGACTTTGATGGCTCAGCTGATAAACAAATCCAACAGCCCCAGCAGGAGATACAGGGATAAAAGCATTAAGTTGAAGCATGTTAAATTGGAGTTGGAGAACTTTGGCAAAAGAAAGTGGCAACCTAATCATCACCCCTGGTTACCCCTGTGGCAACCACATTATTGTAGCCCACTTTTTTCTTGTACTGTATTTTTATTACAATAAATAAATCATCATTGATGGCATTCGAGCATATGCGTTGCGGATGTTTAAATTTGCGTTCTGATTTGTTTATTACATCCCCGCTGTCAGACATAGGCTAATTGTTATAATTTCCATCTCTGTTTGCACTATTTTAGGACACAGTCTGGTCAACAGAACTTGAAACCATACTGGACATTTAGTTTTGTGTGGTCTAACTAATAGAACTCCTACCTGATGTCATCACTGGGCACATCTCTACTTAATGACATCGCTGACCTCATTCAGTCAAATTCACTTCTTGCCTGTGTTCTTCTCCACTAAGACATATTGTCAAACAAACATTATGTAATTGATTTTTCATTAGTTTTTCCATATTAATAATGTTAAGAAATGAATCTGTTGGTATCAAGTGGCTCCCCCTACACTTTGACCTAATGTTAGACCTGCCTGTTGCCTTCCCCTGTCTTTCCTGATCCACCACCCTCACACCTGAATGAAATGAACTCACTGTTAAATATAGCAGCCTAGTGATGGCATCAGATAAGACAACTATTATGCAGTAAGGTTGTGCTGCTGTTGAAATTACATTTACATTTTGGATTTTAAAAAGTACAAATATGGAGAGCCACTTAGCACAGACCTTTAAAGAGAGAGATATACAGTATGTGACCCTATAATTACAGCTTCCATGTCACCCAACAGATGTAACTATAGCCTGTATGTCTGACAGCTACTGGTAAAACAAAATATATGCATAATTCCATGGTACCAGAGTTATTGCATTAGTTATGTTTTCCACATTCTTGTCATTTATTGTACATGCTACCTTATATTTTCCATTTTTCAGCTCAGCAACCTCCGTTTTGCATATTCTAAGCTAGCTGTAACCCCCATTTGGCTGCTACATTTAAATCCTACCTGTTGCCTTTCACCATCCAATTATTTAACTGCTCTTGCATCCCTTGACATGCTATCTCCTTTTCCCTATTTCTTTTTTTTTTTTTTTTTTTTTTTTTTAGCCCCCCGACAGCTTTTTTGCTCCATCCATCTTTTTCCATAGACGATCTTACGAATTCTACTATGGCCATGCCAAGACCAGCCCTTCAATACCCTGGGTCTTGGCGTGGCCATAGTAATATTTTTTTTTTTTACCATCGCTTTGGCGCCCCTATGGTGCGGCGCCCGTATGCGCCGCATATAGCGCATACACACTTTTTGCGCCACTGCATACAGTGGGAGCGTTTCATAAATTAGTGCCACTAGTGGTGGCAGGAAATACGACCCACAGGAGCGTTTTACGTCCTCATACCGAAACGTAACTTTCACGGTTTTAAACATGTTGTGAAGCGTTGTTTAGGTTTAGGCAACAACACTTCTTAGTTAAGTTTAGTAAAAAATTGTGGTTTGGGTTATAAACAGTACATTTGTTACGTTACTTCACTTTTGTGCACACGTACAGTAATTACTGAAAGTCCTGTGTTTGTGCGCATAAGATAAAAATAAAAATCCCCTTTTGGGACTTTAGGGGCTCCGTGGTGTTTTACCTTATTTTGTGAAAATTGTTTGTGATGTTGCTTTAGACCATGACATACTCACAGGATGTCACAGAGTTATGGCCAAACTAAACTTATGGCTGCTCTAAGAATTATAGTTTCTGAGTTGCATTTCTGACATTTTTGCAAAGACACAAAGATTGAATTCCAGCAAATAATACACAGAACCATTTTTATGGCGCTGGTGTTCATACAGTAGTGATAAAAACATAAACAACAATGGTGTGCAAGTGCCACAAATTATTGCTTTGTGTTTCACCCATTTCCAACAGTAACTGAGGTGCGTCAAGACACCCTCCTTTCAAACCATCTAATGCGATGGCTTGTCTACAATGCTTTGACAAAAATAGAATAGCGCAATCATAAAAAACAAGTCTCACTTGCTTTAAAAGTAGTGAAGACAAAGAGTGGAGGACAAAGATAAAGTGAACTTAATACTGCTGTCCCCTTTATTCTGTTCTCTGAACTGCGGACATGTTGGTGCTATTGCTAATGTTACCATGCACCAAGAAGATGTGTCAACAACATGAAGGCCTGTATTTCAGTGTTTACAACCCAACATTATAAATCACAATGCCAGCATAGCACACGATTGCCCCACTTCTACCCAAGGGTGAAATTGCCTTTTCATAATCTTCATTATACTATACGGTCTTTGAAAAATGGCTCTCATGATCTCCAGTAAGATAAAAGAAGTTATTTTTCTTTCAAAGTGTGTTTTGATGATGTGCTGCTTGATGGAGTGTTTGAGCCCATGTTTCCAAAATGCTGCTAACGCTGCTTTATTTTTGTGTTTCAATTCCATGCTAGGTAAAAGTGATGAATAAAGGATCTTTTTGTAAAGAGGCCTTGCTCAGAACACCTGAGCCTCATGATCTGCTAAAGAAACGCAATGAAGAGACTGTGCCTATACTGGCAAGTTTTTTGTACAGCAAAATGAAAAATAAGGCACTTGGATGCACGTTCAAGGTACCAGCTAACAATTTGGATCAGCATTTAAAAATGTTATGTGGTTGCAACTAGAAAAAAGAAAGTGCTTTGATTGACGCTATTTATTTTTGCAACTTTCTCTATTGAAAACATGTAAAACAAGCTATTGTGGCTACTGAATACAGTTTGCAGTTGCACATAATTGATTTATTATATCATGTTCCTTGTCCTGTCAGATTCCATATTTGAAAAAGCATCTGACAACATGCATCTTGATCTAAGCACCTGTTACTATTCCAACCCAGACAAGGTTAACACTCATCACCTACAGTAGATCTTATTTGTGTGCAGTAAAGAAAGGGTTTCTTTACTTTCAGGGAATTAGAGGGGTTTGACACTGAATAATCAAATTCCCCATTGAACACAAACACACATTTCATCTCTAATTTAAGTTAAATCAGTTTATCGGTGTTTCAAGCCCCCAACGTTTCCTTCCAGGCAGCACTGGATTAGGCAATGGTTACGTTCAGGGTTAGGGTTAGGGTTAGGGTTAGGTGCCTTGAAGTCAGCGATCGCAGCGCTGCCTGGAAGGAGCCGTTGGGGGCTTAAAACACCGTTGAGTGGTAAGTGTGTCAGTTTCCTACCCGAAGAAATGAGATTATACGTTTTATAATTACAATGCATACCAATGCCACTTGAACCATTTCATGCTGATTTCATCACTTGAGTTTTCAGATAGTTGTTTGGAAAGTTAAAGAACCATTTATTTTACTGTTCGTCTACTAGAAGTAGACTCAACATCTTTAATATTATTACATGAAAAAAAGTAATTTTACTGTAGGACATCTTTTGAATTCTTTCTTTGAGTGTTTCTTTGAAGACATATATTCTTGAATGAAGGCTATTTATTAAGCTCTCTGAGAAATCTGTTGAATGGTTAAACAATGACAATTTATTGATGCTTTACAGGTCATACAATGATTTGAACTCCTTTAACTCAGAGCTGAAAGCATCTTGGATGTCTTGTGTTGCTGTGTGTGTCTGCACATTGCAGTGCAGCCATATGTTCACATTTTGATTTGGACCTCCGAAGGGAGTGTGCACAAAAAAAACGAGAAGTACTTTGCTGTAGGTCTGTTGTCTGACAGAGCTGAATCCATGTGTGAGAGAGAAAAGAGATGATTTTTGATTGAGGTCATGTTGAAGTATGTAATGTGGTGGACAACTCTCCCTGCTAAACACATTATGGTCTACGGTAATATACTGAAATCAAATGGCTAATAGCTCATATCAGCCTGAGATAGCCCAAGCATACTTTTCTCTATTTCTATCCTCAAGCTAGGCCAGGCCTGTTAGTCTGGGAAACTGTTTGGGCAGTGAAAAAGAAGTGAGGGTCAATTGGTGGTGGACCCTGTTTTCATGTTCCTTTTGGGAATCCTGTGCAGTGTTCCAGGCAGACACGATTTAAGTGCAGAGTGCGTCAGACGACCAGAGGCTTGGTATGAACCCCTATAAGTCTGCCTCATTTAAAGGGGAATGGGGACTCGTTCACTGGGAATAGTTTAATAATTTAGTGTGGCCTTAAACTAATCTATTTCAAGCACCCAGATGGTATTTATATTGAGCAAATGCTCAGATAATTGAACGGAATAATTTACTCACTACTGTTGCTCAGTGTCAGAGAATCCCCACACTGCACCAACCCTGGAAAAGACATAAAGTGAACCACTAAACCAAATCACAGGGAAAGTGTTTTCAGAAACGAACATGCTGCCGTGAAATCAAAGCAATTGAAAAATCATATTGAACAGCACCGAAATCTGGTTGCAATCAGTCTATAGCTGCGACTGAGTATTTCTCTTTGCTTTTGTGCATTCCTTGTACCTGGAATGGATTTTTATGATTTATTAGTGTATGTATATTGTCATACATACGTATGTGCATGCCTTTGTGTGCTACTTGCTTATTAACGCTGCCTGTCTTTTGGGTATGAAGGGAGCTCTATGGGCCATCTGTCCAGTGCTATTTCCTCCTGTGGGCATGACTGAGCCACCACCCAGGGAGTAGGATGGAGCGGGAGCATGGTGGAAATAAGGCGGCTGCTCTGACCCTTTGGTATGTGTATGTTTGCATAAGAGACAGAAAGTTAGAAAGAGAGATGGCGTAGCAAAGACAGAAGAGGTAGAGAGAAGGTAGGGGAAATGAGAGAGGGAGGGATAGAAAGAGAGGAGATAGAAAGACGACGGAGAGGGAGAAAGAGGGATAGAGAAAGAGAGGAATACAAAGAGACATAGGGGGAACGGGCGGCTGCTGATTTTTAACAGGCGTGTCCCTCCATCTCTGATCAAAGCGTCCTATCAGCCTTTGGGGCATCTCCACTGAGCTGCTAAAAATTCTCCCTTCCTCGGAATCATTTTAGCACCTCTCCTCTCATAGCCCTAACATATTTGTCCATTAATCGGCAACAGCACATGCATCATGCCAGCTGCACATGCAAGCACCTATATATGTTTCCAGGGTTTCCAAGGTGCCCACACTGGCAACTCTATATGATAGAGCTTTTGGTTAATGAAAGATAATTGGAAATTATTTGCAGCTGGTGGACTGGACTGTTCTCCTAGTCCAGCTCTATTAAAGGTAGACATGTGATAGACAGCTGCACATGAAAGCACATTCCCCTTTTTTATTCACTTGCCATCTGAATTTCACAGGCTGTGGGACCCGCTGCTCCACATTGTTCAGCTGACCACTTTGCAGCTGGCTTTGTGGTGTCTGAATATCATAGGGCTTCATGTCACTGGGGATATAAAGCTGCATTTTTCTTTCCACTGTGTCTCCATCAAAGATGGGAAGTCAAACAATAGTATTCTGTATTGCTCCAAGCTCACAATTTCCCTGATCCCTGCCTGGTTCATTGTTCCAGAGCTGTCAACGAGTCTTTGAATCCATCATCAACCTTTGAGGGCCTTGCCTCCTGAGTTAACCATGGGCAATACCACAGGATACAGGGTCCAGGACGAGGAAACCCCAGCAGTCACATAATCCAGAAGGAATGGATGGGATCATATCCTTGTACCACGTAAGAATCCAATTTCCAAAAACTTATTTTTTGATAAGCTAGTCCAGCGGGTGACAAGAGAATCTGTATGTCTTGAGTGACTATTCAGAGACAGAGGCAGATCCCTGGTGGCACATAATGACAGAATCATTTAATAGTTTTATAGAGATTAGTACCACTCTCAGTGGGTATATTTCTTCCCCCTTTGCACTTTTACTCTTTCTTTTTGTCAATAAAATTTGCTAATTTGCATTAGTGTTCTCAGAGAGAAGTGGAGACAGGGATACAAATGTAAAACCCAAACTGCGACCAAATCAGTTCACTCAAAGAGAGAGAGACAGACAGACAGACAGATAGAGAGATCCCTAATAATGTTAGTGTATGGGACATGCCTGGCAACCCAGTGGCTAATGAAAGCATCATTATCAGGAGAGCAAGATGACTGGGCGCCTAAGAATATGCTTACAGACAGCTTAAAGCGATGCCGCCTGTCTCCCATACTTTCTTTACCTGCCATTAGACCCAGGCTGTCTGGCTGTTCACTACTCCCTGGGCTTGAGTTGATTTGAGTATTTTGAATACAGTAATATAAGATGACATAATGAAGCACCTTGTACACAGTACAGTGGCAAGCCTCGATGGGAGTTTGGCAGATAGATGCTGTTCCCAGGCTCCCATTGCTCGTAGCCTGTTGTAACTTCTGCTGACAGATTTTGATAACTGCAGTCCACGTGTTTGTGTTGGGCAGTTCCTGCTTTAAAAATGGCTACTCCTATGGTCCTATGGTTCCTGCCTTGGGACCTTTGTTACTAGGCATACCCCTCTTTTTCTTCCTTATTTCTACACTGTACTTTGTTAAATAAAAGTGAAAACGCCCAAAAAAGAAATCTTAAAAAAGTACACAAAACTGTATTCCTAGAACATACCAGTTTTTTTCTCAGTTGTTGTTGAACTGCTATAAAAAAAATGTCCTGTTTAAAAAAACACTAATGATTTTCAGCATTATGAATGTATAATAGTTTGGCTAACGCTCCATTGGCAGCCTTAACAATGAGCAGTTTTCCCTTTGTCTCTGAAACTCTGCCAAAGACACGCTGAAAATGGCCACTACTTGATATCACTGGCAGAGAGTCCGTGAATTTTGCAGCAAAAAAACTTTGGCTGTTTTTGTGAAGTCTTTTTTTTTTGCCGTGTTTACAAAGACCTACTGTATTCAGAGCAAATCCTTCTGTGTCCCAATTCCATATAAAATACTGATGATGTACTTATCTTTGAACTATATTGTTATTGCAGTTAGTACAAAAGAAATCAACAACATCAACACAGAATTTTTTGCTTACAGGAAATGATGCAATACAGTACATGCGCCACTGGACATCAATCAAAATGTGACTTTGAAAAGCTACTGCCATTTAAACTTCTCAAAGAGGAATAAAACGTTTTTCTCAATAGGTAATACCAGAAGTTCTCTTTAACTAAAGAGCGCATTGCACGCTGCGTATGAAACGGTACACACTTCCTGTCTCCAAGGTGGGCGCGTCCTCGTTTGTTAGTGTAGCAAACGTCATGTGGATTGATGAAAAGTTATATTTGAATAATGTTCTTTTGCCAACATTAGATATTTACACAGCTGATTGACTCAACAAATGTGTGGCCATGCTGATGACTAGAAAGAAGACACTGTTTAAAAGTATCTCTGTGTTCACACTGTTTAAAAGTAACTCTGTGTTCAGATGTCAGCTTTATATCACTATTTACTAGGGCTACTGAACAGTAGGTATTGGTACTCAATACCTTTAAGGTATCGACCACAATAACCCAATACCAAGTAGTATTGACATTTCTCCAGTCAAGCGATACTTGCATTTGATCCTTTTTGTACCCAAATCGGGGAAAATTACTACTTTAGTTTTTAGTATTAAGGTTTTGCTCGCAGTTAATCACAGCAAGTGTTCTTTGATTTTATGTGAAGTGTGATTGGCCCACTACCACAGAAGCTACAAGCCTTACAGTCTCTAGTTCAGCGTGTTTCCATTCATATAATAGTATCAAATGAAGTAGAAAACATACATTAACCATATTTGCCATTACCAAAAACTTTTTTTAAGCCTTAACCAAGTTTTAGTTGCTAAACCTCAGCTAACCACACTGTCCAGGAATTGCCATGCACAGATATTGCAGGAATGAATCATTTGAATAAATCAATAATGTAATTTAGGGTTTTGGGATCGTCTAGTATTAATGTTCTGACTGGTGAAAGTGTTCTTTGACACACACACACACACATACATACAGAGAGATAGGGAGACCTGCCAATCACAGCATTTAACAGGACAAAAATCATAACCATGTCACAGAGCCCATCAGCAATAAAAAGGACTGCATAGAAGTGTTGAAGCTCAGCCTTGGGACAGAGGAATTGGGATGAGAGAGGTGGTAAAATGCCTGGATGTCAAACAGAGGGAAATTGGTTGAGCAGCTGCCCACTAAGGCAGAGTCAAAGTCTTTTTTAAGGGATTAGAGGCTATTGGCTCACTGAGCATATAGTATATAGACCAGTCTGCCAATCAGAGAGCGCAGAATATATGGGTCATTAGTAGCTCAAAGGGCCAGGCAGACAACCCAACCTCCATGTTCTACTGCTTTTTGTTCAGGGAAAGGTATTACGTAGCCACAAGGCCTTTACGGGCACACAATCGGCTAATGGTAAGGTTTGAACTGCATGCAAACAGATGCGAGGCAACACTTTAACATGGCCTTGTCAGCCCTTTTTATTCAGAAGCTCAGTTCAAAGAGAGCTATGTTCAGTGGATTCACATTGAAAACCATTTGAATTGACCTATGTTCAACTTGTCTTGTGACAAATATTCCCTTTTATAATCTCCGTCTCAGAGACAGGGTTAAATTATATTTGGTTAATTTGTTGCAAAAGGTATGCTGAGTATTCAGTGAGTTCATCATGTAAGCGTATGCCTGTGTGATAATCAAAATCCAACACATTAACTACATCTCATTTAGTCTTGATCAACGGAAGAACATTTCCAGGATAATTGCCTGACATTCCACGCCAGATGTCCCTCACCCTCAGGAAACGACAACAATCTTGAGCTAGCAAGCCACATGCTGAAAATGCCAAGTTTTGAAGTATATTTGGATCGTGCAACAAGGCAGGCCGACTTGGTTCTTTCGGTGAATGATTGTAAAGATTTACAAAGAATATGTTTACGACATTTACTATCTAACTGGGGCCTTTTGGGACCGATTGGCGGGGATTGCTGTGGACGAAGTACACACGGCGATATGGAGGAAGGTCTGGCCCCTCCACACTTACAATCCTGGATAGGAGAAAAAATACGGCCTGGGTTGTTTGCATATCTTTAAACCAATTACAATTGTCTTGGGCGCCAAGCAGAACCAAGCGGGCCTGCCTTGTTAAAGGATCCAAATCCATTTTCAGCGAATAGCTTGTTGTTTGTTGATGCTTCCTGAAACCAACAGAGTTTTGCCAGGCGAGGGACATCCGGCGGCGACAGATGTTCTGGTGATTATCCAGAAAATGAATTGTCGTCGATCTAGACTAATTGTATTGTATTGATTTAAACCATTTCAATTTCACCCACATGCTCCATTTTTGTCAAAAGGATTCCTAGTTTTAGTTACTGTGGTGGACTGTGGCAGTTGCATACTGCAGTCTTCAAATCAGACTACTTGACACGAAAAAAAATTATTAAAAAATGCATCCGTTACTACATACCACAAATGGTATTTCATTTTTCAAAGTAATCTGCAAAAAATGTGCATTTGAATCAAAACAATGGAAATGAGGGCTGATGACGTATTAATCACATCATAGTACAGTTTGCTATCCCTACAGTATATCTTGTGTTTAAAAAGTTACACAATAGTGTGTTCTCAAAGTGGACAGATGTTACATCCAGTACTTGTCAAGAGACTAATGGCGTTATACGGACGAGCCTAAAAACCCATCAATTTGTTGATTGCTTTTATGATTTATTTTGTGTAGCCTACAGAATTAATTAACTGGTCTCAGAGTGATCAAGATGAAGCATAGAGAAGGGGTAGGAATTATGTGTGGGTTTTCTTTTGTTTGTTTTTTTACTTGTGCTGATTACCTACAGGTCATGTGATACCTGCTGCATACGTGACATCCTGCTTAGTTTGTCCAAATTGAACCTTGAAAGATTCTTTAATCAGAATAACGGCAAGCAGACATTAAAGTTGGGAATGCTGCGCGCGTCTCCCTGACGAGTTAACTGCCGAAATCCAATAACGCACATATCAGATGGTGAAGCAGTGAACTTTCACGGCTAATGACTTCGCCATACATTTGGACGATAGGGACTCGAATCATGGTTAACCGACCCTTTCATTTGCAACCACAAAACTGCGAAGCCGTTTAGGTCGCCACAGGAGAGGGATTTAAATACCGGAGACCTCGGAAAGAGGAAAAGACGTCAGTGGCGTGGTTGTTTGTTCCAAAGCTCCAAACGAGTGTTTCTTTAAGTGCGTGTGTGGAGTTGTCCTGCACCGGGTGATAGGAGGGGTTGGAGAGTGACGCTGGCTGCGCCTTGGTGCTGAGCGGAGCGCTCACCTGCACATGAGAGAGCCGGGGGAACTCGGGCCAGAGCTGCAGCACACTCACGGAGCACAAGGAGGGGACGTAACGAACAGTCTGAGCAAGAAGGGGGGGGAAGAAGATAAAAAATTACACAATTACTGGAGAAGAATTACGAATCTAGCCTCTTTGTGGATCCTCGTCCAGGCACCCTGGCTCGCTCGCTCGCCACGATGAGAACTGACTTCGCTCTGGTCCTGACAGCAGCCCTTCTTCTTGACACATTCTGGGTGAGATTATCTCATTATTTAGAACCGCTTGTTCTGTGTAGAGGAGTTGTGAGAACGCGAGATGCAGCGTCGGAAGGCGCAGGGTTTCAAAGCAATGCGCTATATAAGCTTGAATAAAGTCATGTAGTCGGATGGAGTCCAGGGTCGGTCCAGTGTGCAGCAGCTGCAGCGCAGCGGTGGTTGTAATTTTCCTACAAGTAGTAATTGGTTCCCTAATGGATTTCAGTGTTTCCGTGAAAAAAAAGAAAGAAAGTAAGAGTTAAGAGCTCTGGTCGTCAGATTGTCCCTGGATCGCTGCGGGTTCATCACTGGGCTGCAATATCCTACACAAGTTAAAAATTACAGCACCGTTTAATCACCCAGGATGATACCTAATTCTTTATCAAAGTCATTTAGTCGTCTCGCTTAATTTGGCAGAGCATTCCCTTCCATGGCCAAAAAGCATTCGCTCATAACACATTGATCTTTTGCAGTTGTAAGGTGCTTTTCAAACCTTTTTCTCGTCATTTAATCTATACAAGCTGAATTAAGTCGGCGCCGGTGGGCTACTCCTTAACGCCGCAGCGAATATATCTGCTAAATCTTGCTCTCTGCCGCTTTTGTGACTAAAACCCATTTCTCTAATGCCGTGTCAATTTAGGGAAGTGACACAGATATATTTTACTTTTGCGTTATTTCTTCCCTAGAGGAGAGAACCTATAGCCAATGCGTTATGCCTCCTCTTAATTTAGACTCCAGCAAGCCTTGGCACTGGTGTGTGTTTGTGCGCGTTCACGTTTACTTGTGTAGTGGCTGTAGTGGGTCAGATCGTTCAATTTAACCAACAGTGACCACTAAATGTTTGGTGCAAAGTTTTCTGCAGACCGTTTGAGTAGTACACACACACACACACACACACACACACACACACACACACACACACACACACACACACACACACACACACACACACACACACACACACACACACACACACACAGTTCCTTCTTTTCTGCTAGTGTAAGACCCACAGTCAGGGTGAGAACATTCTGCTGCATTCCTGCCGTTTTCTTTTTGTGTGTGTATGCTGCGTGTCTCACTTAACCCTGAGCACAATATTTAAAAATTGTCCTCATTTCATTCTGGGGCTGGTTTCTTAATGGAGCGAGTTGCACAGAACATTTCATCAGATATTTTCGAAGTGTGGAACAATGGGCAATGGGCCTGCCCAGGAGCATATAGTTAATAAACATGTTGAATATATTTCTGCTAACTGCTGCTTTTCTCCATGACTCAGGGCCAGAGAGAAGCAAGAAATCAATGGAATCCATGTTTATCAATGTCTTTCTTTGTATTCTCTTTCTTCCAGAGGAATAATGGGGAGCATGCTTCCAAAGATCCCTGCCGACCTGGCTTCTCACAAAGCTTCTACTCTGTGCTGATTTCAAGGGATGTACTGCAAAGCCAGGGCATACGTAAAGGTAAGACCGTTAAGTGGCGAGACAGTTCCTTTATATTTTGTCAGGCAGGTTTGCATCATGAGTTAAAGAGCTCCTTCTCTGCAATGAGGCCAGTGACAGAAAATCTGTGTGGTGATGTGTTCTCTTTTAATGGCAGGCCGTGTCATTTTCAAATAATGAATGTAGTTTTTATGTGTCTGGAAAATAGATTGAAATCTTAGAAAAAGATTGAATTCTGGAAATTGATGCATGTTTAAAGCTGTGGATGACATCAAATACTGTAAACCGTAAGCTTTGAATTACAGTTGTGATGTAGTGACTGAGACAGAGCCAAACAAACATGTTTTCTGAATGTAAAAATGTACGTGGATACAATACATGCTTTTATTACGCTCCAAATGCTTGTATGTTACATGTTTGAATTATTTGAGTTTTTTGACATTGATCAACCTCTTAAACATTATTATTATTATTATTATTATTATTATTATTATTATTATTATTATTATAATCACTCCATCACTAATCTTATGTGCTGTTAAGCTTCCCACACCATGTCCTTACCCAGTTGTATGCATGTTGCACCAATTACACAGTGAGCCAACCAAGTTTGAGGGCCCGATAGTGCAGGAAATGGAATTGACATCCTGTGTCTAATCTGGCACTGCTCCTGCCAATGTGGGCTAATTGCAATTCTCTATTGATCCCAATGTTTTTTTTTTCTCATAGCTCAGCTAAGCTGTATTGTTTTGCTGTGGGCGCACAATAGCTCTTTTGTGGGTCGACAGTGTCTTCGGCAGCTGCACGGTATATATTTCTCACTCTCGTTAGTAGTGAGAGACCTGGCGGGGAACACAGCTGTCTAGACTCTCTCTCTTGAGTGTGTGCGTGTGTGCACATAGACACACACAGGCGCGTTAGACTAAGGATATACATGTGCTGTACAATAGGGTTCAGTATATTATTATTTTTGGTTGTTTTCTCTCTTTCTCTCTTGTTTATCCTCTTGCTGGAGTGATATGTCTGGAGGCAGGTATCAGCTTGATTTTAGTGTTTCATTAACTTCAGTATATTGTAGCCTGGCTGGAAGTGGGAATGGATATGGTACATTGTTGCTGGTAGTAAGCATTCTCTATGTGTGGTAATGATGTCTTCAGCCCAGCAGGGGGTGTCAACACAATCACAAACAATCACAGAATGAGCCATCACTGCTTCACAGGAGCCGTACTGACACTACTACTATATCAGAGAGCATTATTTATCTGGGTTGGTCTAAGAGCGATGACATTTCCTCTGTTGTTATTATAATAATAATACATTTTATTTATTTCATAGCACTCAAGGACACCTTACAGTTAAAACAAGCAACAATACAGTTAAGGCAAATATAATTTTAAAAAGACGCATTTAAACACTTTTAAAAATTGTGTCTGTGTTTGCGTTCAGACATAAACTAATCTTTAGAGGTCTAACAGGGTTGTTTTTAGTATTTGGAATTTTATTTACAAAAGCTGTGTTAGTGTAATTTTACTGCACACTTTTTTCTGTAAGCCACACAATAGTCATCTCCAAACAAAGCAGATAAACCACGGCAGTCTCCACTCATGAAACATGCTTTTTTTTTTATTCCTTGTTTATTTTTCATCATGAGGAGATCCCACCTTCCAGAGGGGTCATAGGGCGGGGTCACACTCAGCCATAGTACATGTGTCCTTTCATTAATGTTCAATCCCCTTGAATCAAATTAAAAGCATATGCTTTAATTTAACATTTATTTCCTCTGTGTTGTTTTTAAAGGATCTTGCTAAAGTAGAATGTGCTCATCTCAGTCGTGAAACACTCACAGCTGCAATATCATCTCCATGTGCGTCTAAGAGCACAGCTGCAGTGACCACACACACACACACACACACACACACACACACACACACACACACAGACACAGACACAGACAAACAACACACACACACACACACACACACACACACACTTGATTTACAGGGCTCAGCCAGTTGATTTATAGTTGGTAAGGGTGTCACTGGAGGGAGGCAGGAAGCTACTCTGGAAAGGCTTTAATAATAACATTGTTTAACCCAAAACCGTCAGATGGGGGAAGGAGTAATGACACTCAGTCATGCACACAGCCTATCATCGAACACACACACTGACACACTCACACAAACATATATATATATATATATATATATATATATATATATATATATATATATATATATATATATATATATATATATATATATATATATATATATATATATATATATATATATATAATTTTTTTTTTTTTCATGTTAGCCACCAGGGGAATAATGGGAAGGACAGAACTAGGACCTTGGCCATGATGGGGAGGATGTGTGGGTCTCGACAGGAGGTCGGCAGAGAGGAGGAGGGTGTTACATTTCACATTGTATCACTTCGAGTCACTCTGAAGTACCAGTTGCATAAAATGTCAAAGTGTAGTTATTGAAACCACCACAGCAGACATGATGGCAAAGCCAAAGCTGAGAACAAAACCAAGGCTAAATCTTTGCCTCATGGGCAATATCTGTCTAAGATATCCAAATTGCAAAGTGCGGAAATGGATTTGGTTCAGTTATTGAATTGCATCTTTGTGTAACAATCTGCATCCCACTTTTTCATCATTCCTTCAGCATTTTCATTTGTTGGTCATTTTAATTTTCGACCATCTCATGATTTAATTTTCCTTTTTAATCTGCAGTGAGGGTCATTTAGATCACTTCCTTGAGATTCTGGGTGTTTTAGCCAACTGAGGGTTTTCATTGATAAACACAGTCTGTCCAATAAACATTTATACATATAAATTCTACATGCTGCTTTGTTCCTGCTGCGTGAATCGATTTGCTCACCATTCATCTGGAAAAACCTTGGTTCAGATGGTGTTTTTATTAAAATTTTGATAAACATTTTAGACTTTTTATGAACAATAGAAACGGCAGGGGCTTAAGAGGTGAGATAATGGGTTTAAGGGGTGAGAGGCCTCACTTTATCGTGTGTGTGTGTGTGTGTGTGTGTGTGTGTGTGTGTGTGTGTGTGTGTGTGTGTGTGTGTGTGTGTGCGTGTGTGTGTGCAAAATGTGTGTATGACACATTCAGTGCTATGGTCACCCGCTCTCATTTATGCCTGGTTTTCATTAGAGCTATGACTGCTTCCTTACCACGCACACACTCTGGGCACCATTAGAGCAGAGCTCTGCCAGGCATGGTTAACGTCACACACACAGCAAAGTTGGTTGTTAAGAACATTTGAATCAACAAAAGATGCTGTCAGGATGTTTGGAGTGTTTTGTATCCCACATACCAGAAAGTAGGAGTTGGGTCCTGGCCAGACTCACACAGATAAAAACAGAGCCAGCTAACGTAACCTCATCCCATGTGTCCCTTTATCCCTCTGCTGATCCTGTTCCTGGTAATGAAAGCCAGGGGTGGTGGTTTCAGCTCAGTGAGCCCACTCTGCTGACCTTGGACTTTGTTTGGGTTTCTGGTGGTTTTGGGCAGACCTCACTTTCTGTATATGTGACTGCGGTTGTGTGTGTGTGTCTATGTGTGTCTGAGTGAAAGACAGATTTGGTGAATTCTGATGCGTGTATGTGCTTCTTTTGGACATGACAGTACCTAAGCTATAACAATGCTGACGTCCACAGTGTGGCTTCTCAGAGGGAATAGGAGATTTTCTCTACAGTCATCACTTTGTTTTTAGAAACTCCTTTGATGCTTGGCTCCATTTTGAAAATTAGATCCCCTCCAGTAACTCATCAGCCAGAATAAATTGCCTGAATGTCTGTATTAAGGTGACCATATCTGTCCTTAACCCTCCTGGCCAGGCTCTATATTGCTATTGTACTCATAAATACATTTTCTGATGCACTGTAAGCACTCTTTCGCTCTCTCTCTCTCTCTCTCTCTCTCTCTCTCTCTCTCTCTCTCTCTCTCTCTCTCTCTCTCGCTCATCCTTAAATATACACACTCTCTCACCCTCTTACGCACACACTCCATGTCTATCACAGTGTCTTTATATGCTGCCATTCAGTGGAGATTCACATTACAGCTGATTACATTTAATTCTATGCCTTGCCTCTTTGAACCAGATCTCTTCTCTCTCCCTTCATTGCCACCTTGTTTTTATCATATTTGCAGCATGGCTGTTGCCCACTAGGAGAATAACCAGAAACCAGGAGAAATGGATGAGCGAGCTTTGCATTCTGAATAAAACAAATTGTTCAGAGCTCTACTTTTCTCCTGGATAATATTTCCAAAAATCTCTTCCAGCGGGCACCGAGAAGGCCCCGGGTGATGAGTCTCAATTGCCTTGGTTGGTGAAGCTTTCCTCTGAAGGCTTTAGGTGATTTTTCAAAATCCAAAAGCATGGCTGTGACTTTGCTATATGCTTTGTATTGTGAACCTCATTTTGCAACTTGAAGCGCAGAATTTGAAATACAGTAGGCATCAATTTCACCCCCGGTTAAATGCACATAACTTTCTTCATAGGAAGAAATGGCTCAATATCACAAATAACCTTATACAGTAGGATCCTCTGCCCAAGATGTTAAACTATGAAATAAAATTACCTTCCCCTCTACCCAAAATCAGAGCTGACACACTCTTCAGTGGTTTCAGAGTGCCGGTGATGTAGGGACAGAAGTCCGCTTCGAAGGAGTGACTCATAGGAGCCTGAATAAAAGATGCTGTTTCTTTTCACACGCTCCAAAGGGATGGACAATACATCAATTTTCTCTTCCCCTTCACCCTCAAACAGAATTAAATTGTTTTGATTTGCTGTTTACCTTTTGCCCCAAATCTCATGATACACAGCCTGCAGTGTTATCTGGGTCGATAGGAGACAGGCGTCCTCATGGAGATTAGACATTGTTGGAATATAGCCTCCTTTTGTTTCTTTCTGTTTCTGCCTAAATCACGCTCATTGTTTCCTCTCATTATTAGTTTTTAGATCTCTGTGTCTTACTTTATTCTAATCTTTTGCAAAGTTCTATCTGTCTTTGATTCTTTCTTTTTGTTGTTCTGAATCATTCATTTTTGTCTCTGCAACCCCCTCCAATATAACCATCTAGTCTCCTGTTGTAATGCAAAATAACAATGCAAATCCTTATTCTCTCTCCGCCATCTGTTTGAACTATTACATGGTTTATGGCTAATTTTTGTGAGGATATTCAGTCACAGAGACAGGCGCAGACACATCCGTTTTCCATGGTTATTAATAACAGAGACGCATGAGGCTGACATTTGTTGGATGTCTTGTGAAGCGGTGAAGACACTACAGCCACACTGAGGTGCTGGTTTATGCTCTTAGCTCTAAAGGCTAATCTGACCTCAGGGAGTTGTTACAAAAAGCCAGTTGACACATATTTACTTAACGTGTAACCTCAGGCCTGATGTATGTGTCCAATTGTTTTCAAGAATTGTGTGTGGATTTTCCAGAGAGGCTCATATAGATGATTTATCCACATGTTGAGTGTTTCTTTTTCTGCCTGTTAAGGTCTAGACGTGAGTGGTTTATGAGATAAGCAAAGGGGGGGGGGGGGGGGGGGGCAGGCGTTACACCTGCAGGAGTTCCTGTTGATTGATGTTATCAGACTTGGGAACCCATGCTGTGGAACAGTTATGTGCTTCTGTGTGCTTGGTGTATGCATTCTGTGGCTGAATGCGCTGTGAGCACTGAGGTAGTTGTCCGACGCTCCGTGCGTTGAGGGCATTTGCCAGGTTTTTCCAAGCTGGTCATTAGAAAGGCAAGCAGGAGAGAATGAGAAAAGAAAGAAAGCAGGTGGAGGCCATTCTTTTTTAATGAGATTTTTGACATCTTCTCCCTTTTTGTTTTGAGAGGAGGGACAAAGGAGACGGGGAGGGAGGGAAGAGGAGAGTGGATGAACAATGTGGGAGACTTCCTGCAGATTGAGTTACTCTGCTGTGTGTGTCTGTGTGTGTCTCTCTCTGTGTGTGTGTGTGTCTGTGTGTGTGAACTCTGCATCCTTGTCATCTGCTTGGTACATTAAGAGACCTCCTGCCTTGGTATGATGGGCCTTCTGGGGTCCTACAGGACCAAGGTTATGGCCCTCCTGAAGACATTAAACCCATTTAAATACTTTGCTTGTACTCCAGCTCTTTAATGCACAGATGGTCTGCATGGGCTGTGAGATGACAAGAGGACACATACTAGCTCTCTCTGTTGCCCTCTCTCTCATATATATATATATATATATATATATATATATATATATATATATATATATATATATATATATATATATATATATATATATATACATACACATACACATACACACACACACACACACACACACGTGAACATTTTGTCTGAAGTTAGCAGGGTTTATTTGTTGGTGGTATCAGATTAAGACTCCACAGCGGCTGTTGTAAGGTGTCACTGATGTCTTTGGTAAAATAGTTTGTCACGAGGAGCAAGAGCAATGCAACGCGCGGCGCTCCCAGGGCTGTTCTTTTGCTGGAGTGTGGTGGACAGGGATTACGCCAGCAGGATAACGATAAGCCTACAAGGCTGTTTTCGCTTCGCTCGAGAGTCCCACTGACCATGTCCTTCAGCTAGGCCACGCTCCGTGGGAGGGTGAAACAGAGGGTGGAGTGGAGGGAGAGATACACTTTCTTCTCAACAGGGTACAAGATCAAGTATAAGATACAGCTCTGTAACCTAAAGCCAATCTATCAATATCCTATATTGTGTTGCTCACTGTCATTGCACATTCACACAAACACACGCACACAAAGAAACACAAAAAAACCATTATGGCACTCTAAAACAAATGGGCTCTAGATTTCCCCTCCCAGGCCGCCCACTACTCCAGTTTAGCTTTGGCCTGGGCCCAAACACTGTGGTGTCCTCTTCCTGCCCACTCACTCCTCCACTGCCTCCGTTTGTCTATGGCAGCATTTTAATTACAGACTAATTGATTACGTTAGGAACGAGGCCACTGTGAAGGCAACCAATAAAGGGATGATTCAGCTATCGCGGCTCCATCACTTTTTATTTTAGTTGGTGTGCTGTGATAAAGACAGGCAGTAGTTGTGGAAGACACATGGATGACACCATTTTGCAGTTGAATATTCTTTTGAATATTAATATTGCTTCTTTTTTTTTTATTTCAACTTTCAATTTCTTCTACAGTTCTACTGTTACTAGCACTGAGCAATTTAAAAATGTATGAGCTCAGTTTGCATGATTCTCCACTTCTCAGAATTCTTTAACCTAACAGTTTCTTGTTACAAAACATAATTAAAGAGCAGTGGACAAAAAGCTAATTTACAGCCAGTGTTATAAAAACTCCTCCATAACAGTGATTTTAGAAAAGGGATATGAAAAATGGTCCAGCGTTCTCACCTCTACCCCACCCCTCAATTATCTCTCCTCCCTGGCTAGTTTCCCCAAACTGAGACCGGATCGTTATTGTTAATTAAAGAATCTTCTGTCCATTTCTCACACTTTTATAATCAACCGGCAGAAGTGTATGATCTCTCTGAGAATGTGGGCAGGACAAATCCAAGAGCATTACAGACTCATATGCTATTCCTTTTGCTTGAAGATCCCTGGTCTTTGTTAAGGAAGGATGAAACGAAGGATGGAAGCCCTCGGAAGACATGGCTGTCTGGTAATCACTAATTGTGTCTTGAACTCGCTGTGAATGTTCCCCATTAAGTTCTTGAGTTCAGCACGCAGTCAAATCACCGCCTCTGAACAAGGAAGCCATGCAGGAACACAGGGGACAGAAGGACAAAAGGATAAAGGAGTTGGGGGTCGACAAACAGAGTGCCAGTAATGTTAATTAATCAGAAGACATTGATGAGTCCCATGGTGTCTGGCCCTACGTTATTCAACAGGCTAAAAGCTAATAAGGGGCTCACAGAGGCACTTCAAGAGGAACTCTGGCCTTTGCAAACAGTTTCTGATGATTTATATCAAGATAGATGTTTGCTTTTTTTATGACCTATTTGATTGGTTTCCCCTAAGGGGGGTATCCTTATATCTCCCTGTAGTTTGGGGCAGAGTTAACTGGCTAGTTAGGCACTCCCTTGAGCTCGTGGTTGAATGTTGAATTGTTGCTCAAGGATAGAGTTGGTTGCGGGGGCAATTAAGTGGAGACCTTCAAAATCATAGCTTTTTGATTCACTAGACTTCAGAGCTGCATGTAACACTAATTGTCATCTACAAACATGCCTGCTATTTTTCCAATCTACTAATTCAATGATAATAAAATAAAATGCCAAAAACTACAATATAAATATTTAAACATATAACGGCAACAAATCTTGTGACCCAGTGAATATTTTGCTTGATATCGGACTTAAAAGATTGATTCTCCTAATTGTCCCTTTTCTGTTGACAAATTAATGAATTCATTAATTGACTAGTTGTTTCAACACTATATGTCATGTTAAAAGTTGTTATTTGATGAATGTGGTACTGCTTAATGTAGTTTATCCACCGCTGTGTTCATAGAAAGTGTAATGGCAGTGGAGAAATGAGCAACTGTTCAAAAGATCAGAGAACATTGTGCTCTGATCTTTGATCTCTGATGTATAGCTCAACTTTAATCTATTATTCAATGCATTGAAATGTTAGATAGTAATGTGAATAATTAGAGACCTCTATGAGTGTGTATGTGTTCGAGCATAAATCCATTTGTGCGTCCATATATTTTCATGTTTTTTTGTATAATATTGTGTGGCATGCTGGTACATGGCACAGTAAGTAGCACAACAAAGGCTACATATTCTTAAAACAGAATTTGTATAGGTTTGTTGATGTTGTAGAACTATACTGTAAATATCTAGTTTTTTTTAATATAAGGTTATAGTGAAGCAGTCACTTCTAAACTAAAATACACTATCCTAAAATCACTGTTGCTGTTTGGATGGTCTAATGATCCATGATATCACAGTGTAGATGGTGGGCCACATTCTTTGTTTTTGTTCATGGGAGGCAGCAGGGAATATTAAAAAAAAACAACCATGTTTTTAGTGTGAAACTCAGTGCTGCTCCGTTCACAATAAGATATAAAAAAATTGTCAAAGACAGATCATTGTAGCTGTGGCAACGGTTGTCACATACTCAATTACTCTCTTTAGTTTTTACTCCATTGATCAATGCATACATTAACTTATACATTGATGATGTGCTGTATTGTGTCTGTTTTGGATTTCCACTGCAGTCGCCACCAAAGTTTAGTAATTTCAAATGTAGTACTTTGCTGTAAAAAGTCCAACTTGATGAGCAGGAATCGGAGTGTAAACAGGAATTTGCTGTTGCGTTAAACTACTAGCTTTGTTTGTAAGGCTTGTTTTGTCTAAGAACCTGAAGAATTGGAGGCATGGATATTCTTAACAGAACCTGTTCTTCATTTCAATATCAAGGCTTCATACTTATTCTGTAATACAGTGGGTGACTGCTGTGGAGAACTGTAATTATACTTTTGCCGTTTTTTCTATACACATCTGAAGCAGGAGCTGAATGCTGAAAATTGGTATGTGACACTGCAGCATGTCTCCTAGCTGGAAAGCTAACACAGCCTTGTAATACTATTGGTCAAACTCCATGATTTAAATGTAGACTCGCAAGCCAGCCATTTCAAGCCTCGGGACCAACCCGCTTTCAAAAGCACACTGGCCAGAATTCCCTTCTTCTCCCTCTCCCTATCTGTCTTTTTCAGCACATCAGAGGAAAAGGCAGAGAGCGAGGGTAATAAAAGGCCCCGCTTTCCTCCTCTGGGCCTGGGAGAATGTAGAGAAGCAGATAAGTTGTCTAGCTCTGAATCTGAGAATGATCAAAAACAAAGTGAATCCTGTGGCCGCCGAGGGAACAAGCTCCTGTGAGGGAGCGAGGGGAAAGAAGGGAAAGGGAGAGACAGAAGAGGAGGAGGAGGGCTAGAGGAGGGCTAAAGGAGCAGCCAAACTCAGAAGAGAAGACAGTGTTTGCTCATCTCTGGGTTAGAAAGGGATGAGGAGCTGCAGACAGATTTGCAAGCAGGGCTATTTTCTCTGCTCTAACCTAGGACAAGGATGGACAGAAAAATGGGTCCACTCTATAGTATACCTTTCAATGGTTTGTGAACTATGTAGCAGAGTGTTGGTGGTCTTGAATGATGATTGGTATATTGTTGGCCTCACTGCACTGTGGAGATAATTCATGTTTTATTGTCCTATGAACTGGGCTTTGGGAGAGGTTAGACACACACAATTAAATATTGCACATGCTTAGGCATTTATACATAGCATTATACACGCGCATACATTGTTGACTGTCCCTCGAGGCATGAGGCAAGGCCCTGGTCTGTGTGTGTGTGTGTGTGGGGGGGTTATCCTAAACACAGAAATGAAAGGATTACAAAGCGATGGTGTAATCCAGCTGTCAATCACACCTCATTAGCCAACATAGGTTTCAGAACCAGCGAAAGGATAGAGACTTCCCTAAATTAGACTAGATACAATAACTAAAATGCTGCAATAAGAATATCAGGTGCAGCTCAAGAAGTGCACAAATAAAAGCATGGCTTTGGTTTTATTTAGAAATATATATAGGCCTATATTATAACCTATTGAGTCTTTTTTCATTGGTCCATAGGTGAAAGTACAGCTTGTTGCTGTACCCTAGATTTTTTTGACCAGAAATAGGTCTTTGTTATGTGTTGCATGTTTTAACACCAAGGACCATGTTGTTGTTTACACTTTAACATGCTATCCTTTTGGATTATGTTGTTTGTCAAATCCAAAATAAATCAATCAATCAATAGTTGGAGTGGTAGGAGATAGAAACCAAGTAAGGGAGGAATGACAAGGATACAGTATAAGAGAGTGGGAGGAAGAGGAAACCAAAGAAAGACGGGTGGAGTAGAGGTAACAGCCTCACTATTCTGCTCAGGGGGCTATGCAGAGAGTATATTAAGCTTTCATCTGCCTTTCCTCTCCTCCTTTACCTCCCTCTGCTTCCCCACCGCAGCAGCACTAACAAAAATCAAACGCAGGGAGCGCTAGACATGTCAGTCACGTCTCAAACCCACAGTACTGCTTGTAATTCCCTGATTAATTAAGAACAGTGATTTGTTAATTTAATTGTAGGTGTTGGGTCGTTTTTTTCACCCCCCCCTCTCTTGCTTTCTTCTGCCGCTTGCTCCCTCTCATCCTCTTGGCAGGCTAATTTGCCCTGCAGCTTTGAGGAGGGGAAATGAAAGGTATAGCAGAGGAAGCCTTCAGATGGTTTATTAAGAATTGATTTGCCATGGTGGCAGAGAGACGCACCGTAGGGAGATACACGCTGACGTGCCTCCCAGGCAGACACCCCTGGGCTGTGGGGGAGAAAGAAAGCAAGATGGGGAGACAGAGAGGCGTGTGATATTGCCTGGGTGTCTTCACTGGGTACATTTCAGAACCACTGTTTACCAACCAACCCCAAGTATCTAAATCTAGATCCACCGAACTCACAGCAGTGTTGATCTTTCAGCTTGTGGCCAATGCCTTCTACATGATAAAGTAGTTGGGAGCCTATTTGCAGAGCCCAGTGGTAAATGGTGTGAAAAAACGGCCGCGCATCCTGTTGTGAAACATTAGATTTTTGTTGTTCTTAAAGGGGTGCGCATAACATTTGCTAATCTGGACAAAATTACAAGCCGTGCACGGCAGCCAGCTAATATGGCTACTATGCCATTAGCATAGTCTGCCTGTTTCAAAAGACAGGGCCGGCCACCTCTCCCACTGTGCGTTGGCTACGGTGCTGTCACATCGTCCTGCTCATGAGCAGGAGAGCACTGGACAGCATGGGAGGCAAGAGATAGATGACAGATCAGAGGAATTAGAGCTTCAAAGCTGCGGCGAGAACAGAGAAACAGAATACCCCCCCAGCTAGGAGAAATGGCTAAGGAGGCAGTGCATCTTATCTTTAGCAGCTCCTCTCCCCATGTCCGTACAGAAGCCCCTGCCCCCTCATTTACAGCTGGTCAAACACCAGATCCATGAAAGCTTATTGGCTCTCCAGTCATCTTTTTCATCCTTGTGAGTTTTTTATGTCAGGTGAGATTGTTGTTTCTATTTCTAATCTTCATGAGTTGATTGGCCACTGCTGCGTTCCATTTCCTCTTATCACAGAAGTGTGGCATTTCTCATTATCCCTTCACTTAATTTATGCACAAGATATATTCTTTGTTTGGTAAATCCAAATTTAGCGACAACAATTTGACAGTTCCTGTTTTGTTTTTAAGAAAATAGGTTTGGAATCAGGGATGTGTTCTTTGTTTCTTTCTAGCTGTTTGCACACAGCCATACTGTGATGCGTATGTCTGTGTGCAAACGGGTGCAGGTGCGCGTGTGGAAATCGGAGGTGCCGGTTTGATTGAACTTGAGAAAGTTTGTTTTTTTCTCTTCCATCGAATGAGATGAACAGAAGAAACTGGAAACGGAAAAGCACAATAAAGATACTTATTGGGACGGTGATGAAAGACTTGGCCTCATCATGCTACAGCACCTGACTGCACAGGAATTACGGAACAGAAGCAGAGCGTAATAACACCATCTCAGCCATGTGACAAGCAACATGTATGAGCTGCCAGTCACAGAAGTTTTATATAGCTTCACACGTTCTCATCCTCATTACTGATGACCACTTTTTCAGGTATGTAACGATGTAAAGACTGTACACACACTGATATCAGCCACTGCAAAAGCATAGTTGGTATTTTCTTTTAAAATCAAGACCACCATTGACTTGACAGGGCTGGTTAAAATGTGAGCTGCTTAAATTAAAAGATTTTTCAATAGCTTCTTGCTGGCATGTTGTGTATTTTGACGATAAAGTACTGGTGTTTGACATGCTGCAGTATAATGACTCTGTTAAGTAAATAAGCATCTTAGTGGTTTGGTTTCTACTGGCAACATTTTGGTCCAGAAGTTTGAATTGCTGTGGTCTTCTACCTTAACTGCAATATCATCTCTGGCCAGAAAAAGCCCTTGAGGAGTGCTTGTCTTCTCAGAGGAGGGTGTGTAGAAAATGCTGAGTCGGATGTGATGCCCACTGGACAGAGAAAATGGAGACAAATGATACTGCATTGAAGGGCACAACTCTGTTCTATTATAACTAAGAAGGTAAAATATTCTTCATAGACGCCTGCTCCTTCTTATAGAGAGGACACGGAAACATCTTTCGTCCATTTGATCCACATTTCCACTCAAGCACAGGAGAAGCTGAGGCGTTCCTGTGCCATAGAGAAAAAGGCATTTTTCTTTGAAGCGCACGCACACATTTGCATACACATGACTCCTGCAGTGTGCATTGCAGCACCGCTATACCATGTAGAGGTAAACGGAGCGGTTGCGCAGAGAACAGTCACAAAGTTAAATGATGTCACATCGAATTTGTCAAATCAAATATTTCCAGCGTTGTATGTCTCATGTCAATAGCCCGCTGCAAGGTTTACCAGGCATGATCTCGCTTGCGTTTGTTGCTTTTGTATGTCAGCATAGAAGTGATTTGTCCTGCAGATGCAGACTAATGAATGAGGCATCCTGCTCGTGGGCTGATATTAGCCGGGGTAGCAGTTCCTTTGATGTGATTAGCTTCGTGCACTCTCTTGACAAATTGAGCTGTCCTTACCTCACAGCTAAAACACAAATCTATGCCAAAAAACAAAGAAACTCCTTCCGCTTAACAAAGTGTGTGTGTCTGTGTGTGTGTCTGTGTGTGTGTGTCTGTGCGTGTGCGTGTGTTTAAGATAGATTAATCAAGACTGATAGCTATATTGATAGATTTGAGTTAATAGTTAAAACAATAGTCTTAAGCCACACTAGCGGCTCTATGAGGCTGTACATAGGTACAGCGACGCTGTCTTTGTTGTAAGCGCTTACATCAACATGCTAACATGCTCACAATGACAATGCTAACATGCTGATGTTTAACAGGAATGATTTTTGCTATTATACCACCACTATCTTGGTTAGAAACCACAGCTGAGACCAGCTGGGACTCATTTTCAGTTCTGGAGTTTGATGCCTTAGACCGGTTCACTTTACTTCATGACTGGCTATGTTAAAAGAATGTAATTAACCATAGTATACAAGTCTTCAATAGAGATGTTCCGATACCGATACCAGTATCGGTATCGGCTCCGATACTGCCTTAAACGCTGGTATCGGTATCGGGACGTACTGGAGTTTATGCACCGATCCGATACCACGTAATAAAGCCCTAAAGAAAATCTACGTTAAAGTAGTTTATTTAGGTTCTTTTTCCGTTATAACTGACTGTCAAACTGGAAAATAAAAGAAAGTTCTGTGTTTGTTCATGTTTCACAAAGAGTTTAACCTGAGCCAGACCGACAGCAAAGATAGAAATAATATCACATCCATACAGGGATAGTAGTATACAGCTGTTAAAACATAATAAAATATATGACACACTGGTATCTGATCGGTACTCGGTATCGGCCGATACGCAAGTTCAGGTATCGGAATCGGTATCGGGAAGCAAAAAATGGTATCGGGCCATCTCTAGTCTTCAATAGCGCACTGTTCTCTACAGCCTTGTCATTTTTGTGTTGCTTCCTTATGTAGATGTATTAGAACAGTTAACAATGACGTTCGGCAAATACGTGTTCACAGATATCCAAAGCTTAAAATGAAATAACAAAAAATATGAAATAAAAACACATACAGAATCAAATAGTGCTGCTTTGCGTTATCTATTTTTATGGTTTCTTTTTGCTCACGGATCGCAGGAGTCAAAACATAACTACGTCATTATAACCAGACTGCACTCTGTAGTGGGCTGCATGAATGTAGAGAATGGTGGGCTGCAAGAAAAAAATACTACTGTAAATAAAGAGCGGGTTGCGAGTGCAGGCAGCCTAGGGACAGCATCCATGATATATTTTGACTAGACTGTGATTTCAACCCAGCACCGTGACTGAACACCGCCTGGCCTCATGAACAAAAAAAACAGACCGGCCCACCGGGAATTCTCCCAGTCTTCCCAATTAGCCAGTACAGGCCTTGCTGAGACTATTGGAAATGTCATTAGTTTTGCAGGTATTTGTTGTAACGAATTGGAATTTTGACCTGATGATGGTGCTGGATTAAAGTGAAGGGAACACCAAGGTTCAGCAACTTCCCTGAGGGGACCGTGTCTCCAGCAAATTTCCTGGCTATCCATCCAGTACTTGTAGAGACATTTTCATTCCCAAATCTCTTGGGATTATGAACATTTAATGACAATCCATCCGATAGTTGGTTCAACAGACCGTCAGTATGCTCCTTGGAGTCCTGTCTCTAGCGGACTGTGGGAAATCATTTTACACATTGTCATGTACTGACACATACTGCATGCTACACGCTGACATCTTGGTCTGGAAAGTTAATTCACAGACTACATACATTTTTCAAAGTCATATTTACACATCTGTAAATTATCAGAGTCGTAAGTTTTTTTAAGATGAGAAATTAGTCTCGAAAATGTACACTAATAATTGATAGTTCGGAGGAGCAGCTGCAAGGCCAGTGAGCAAGCTTTGTGGAGTGGTTTATATGATAACAAGCATTACCCAAGGACTAGTCTATATCCACGACCTTCCACTTCCCGGGGTTGCTCTCTTGGTGCCGGAAATTCCGCCGTATGTCCTTTTCGGCCGGATGTCCGTCACCTTACGCTTTCTTTGTGTTGGAATATTAAACTCCTGTGGATTTATGAGGACTATGGTGAACTGCTCCTCCGATCTCTGCAGGGTAAATCCAGACAGCTAGCTAGACTATCTGTCCAATCTGAGTTTTCTGTTGCACGACTAAAACAACCTTTAAATGTACACGTTCCACCAAAACAATTTCCTTCCAGAAGCTATTTTGCAGCGGCACTGGGGCTCGCCCATGACGATTGTGATTGGTTTTAAAGCCTTGCCAATAAACCAGAGCACGTTCCTCTCCCATCCCGGAATGCTGTGTGGACTTGCCAGACCCTCCTCCGCTGCGCTGTGGAGGAAGGTCTGGCAATGCAAGACTATCAAGGATGGACCAGCAAGTTGGGCATTTTTTCGAGTCAGCTTCTGCTGGTTGTATTCATGTTGATGTTTCTGTGGAGGAGAACACTTGTCAGTTATCTGTAGCTGGGATTAAAGTCTGACCTTATTGCCTACAGAGTAATTTTGGTTTACACATTGACACCAACCCTAAAGCATGCCAATGTCTAAGCCTTGTCAGGCCACAATGAGCAAAGCTAAAATGTGTGGACTCACTACGCGAGAGGCTATCAACAACTGCCTCGCTGACTAAAGTAAGAAACTGGAGGGCAATTAACATTATTGAAGGAATGAATCAGTTTTGCCAGCATCTGTTTCTCACTACCTCTGTAACTAGAGGGTTTAGTGGGGCTCTTTTACCAACTGGGGATATTGTGACTGTTCTTGGAACAGTCCTTGTTGAATCCAAATACTTGGATCACCTTCATATATTCTCCTGAAGTGACCAGAGTCTCTGTCTGTGTTAGAAAGCCCTGTGTGTGTGTGTGTGTGTGCACGTGTACGCACGCGTCTGCGCGCCAGCTTTTGAACATTAACTTGTACAGGCTTTCTTACCTAACCACTGAATGTTTGGACAGAGAGCACCACATCGCTTAGGAAATTCAGAACAGACTCATGGCAAATTATTTTCTTCTTCATCTGTTTGCAGTCAGATTTATCTTGGAAATGAACACATAAAACTAAATAAAGCTCCATCCCTCTAGCAGCTTTAGGGAGATTTTCTAAATATTTAACTTTAATTTAGATACCAGTGCACAGAGGTAATTGTATTGGAGGACCTGCTCTGAAACTTTTTGAATAATAGAAGTCCATCAGTTCAGCCACTTAAGATAGTGTTTAATGAATTAAGCAGGCCCAGGATGGGTGACCTGAGGTGGAAGACAAAGAGGTTGTATATATTACACCTATCTGATGGGACGTCTGCACATTAAGCATAAAGTATTCTCATGTCATCATCAGGGGAAAAGGGATTTGCTTATCTTGGACTTAGAGGAATGGGCTTCTTTTCTCTTTGTCACCTATTACTGGGCCGCAGAGAAAACTTACCCTGGAATTAAAATGTGCATTTGACCATTCACAAAAGAAGTAAGATGTGTTTACAGCATTTGGCCTTGTGTAGTGACAGCATGATATTATTTAGTGGTTGTTACAGGGATGAATAAATGATCATACCCACACCAGCATCAATGCAAGTCGGACTCTCAACATTACACTCCTCTCCCTATTCGCTACGTCCCCTTTAGTCTGCCCCCAACTCCACCCTACTCACACACACCCACACACACACACACACACACACACACACACACACACACACACACACACACACACACACACACACACACACACACCTCAGTCCTTTACTGTAGCAAGTGGAGACTCTTATCATTGATTTTCTCTTTTCTCCCCTCTGTTCACTCACTGCAGCGCCTCCAAACTTATCTGGCTCTGACAGAACAATGCTGCAGTAGGAGGGCACTAAAGGACAGATTAGATTGTTTGGGGATTCTCATTCCATACTTCCAGGTCTATGTTTTCCTATTCTGTAGCACATTCCTACCCCCTGTGATATTCTTTGTTCGCCTCTATCACTTGCATTTGCAACAACTTCTACTCTTCTTCTGCCTCTTAGGGGTGAAGAAAGATCTCTGCCTTGTTGCTGTACATTTTGCTTGTGTGACTGTGTGCATTAGTTAAAGATGTAGTTAAGGTTTACATTTGTGTCAGTGTGTGTGTGTGTGTCCCCCCCCCAGCGTGTTTGTGGTGGTAGCGCCTCCTCTGTCTGAGCCATGGTAATTACTGTGCTTCACTGCCTCTGTAGAAATCAATGAAGCTGAACTCATTGTCTCTCTCTACATGGAAGTCAACAATCGTGTGAATTCCCTGGTGACATCGCAGCCACTGCTAAACCAGCTTCCTGAATTTTCATCAGTCTGTGTGTCTCAGTTTGTCCTTTTTGTTTCTTTTTCTCTCTCTCTGCCACTGTCTCTTTTTGTTGTTGTGTATGTCTGGTTGTTTCCACATCTCATTGAGTTCTTCCAGGGGTAATTGAGCTTAAAAGTGTTATTTAATTTCCATGTATGTATTTCTGTATTTAATTTGAATCATACAGTCTATTTAAAGTCGCTAACAGCATTGTAATCTAATTTCCAAACAACAACAGCTAGAAGGCATTGTAATGTGTTTTTCCAAAATGGATTTTAAACATTTAAAGTGATATTTTTTGCAGACTTGAAGTCAGTTTTTGTGTCTGTTTATATCTTTAAAAATAGCATCCCACGCCAGACTCAGCCTCCCGTTGGCTGTGTGTACAGTAGCTTTGTCCCAGTGCTGCTTAAATGGAGAGGAAATGTTCCCATTATCTTTGCTGAAGCTAAAACCACTGTGGCCACACTGGCAACTTTATGGGAGATTGCCAGTTGTCCTCCATCCCATACTCCCTTTGCTAATGTTTACCCTTCACACTGCACTTTGATGGAGAATAGGTTAGCCTCAAACCCAGGCAACCTCAGTGGAGTGTGGGAGTGTAGGGTGAGGGGAGCGGGCATGTGGGGGGGGAGGTTAGTTGCCTGGAATGTGTGTAATAGGATGGTGAACCAAAGCCAGAGATGCTGGGTGTGATTTTGACCGTGGTGGCTTGGGTTAGCTAATTGCTGTTTGGGAAAGGATGAGATAAGATGGGAAGCGATGGATGGCCTGTCAGCACTTGGATGGAAGTTGGCTCCAACTGTTTTTTGCCCTTTCTGAATGTGGATGGAAACCCAGAGAGCGATATGATGCCATGGCAAAAACATAACCCAACAAGAGTCATTAATTTCTAATTGCCTTTTCTTTTACTAACACATTATGTAGGTATTGTATGTCATATATATATATATATATATATGTATGTATGTATATATATATATATATATATATATATATATATATATATATATATATATATATATATATATATATATATATGTATGTATGTATGTATATGTATATATATATATATATATATATATATATATATATATATATATATATATATATATATATATATATATATATATATATATATATATATATATGTGTGTGTATGAATGAGAGAGAGATAAGGAGAGTGTGTGTGCTACAAGTAATGATGGAAAGGGAGAGAGTGTTACAATGAAAGGATCAGGGCATGGATTGGGGCAGAGAGTCTAATGCAGATGTTGTTAATGTGATTCTATTGTCAACAAATTGGCAAGAGTATACGTATGCCCGCTAAAACAGCACGCATGCAATTAGTGCAGAGAAAGCAAGCAAGTGCTTTGCATGCCAGTCGTGTGCTGTGCTTGTCTTTTGGCACCACTTAGCTTGTGTTGCCATAGAGTGTATGAATTGGTCTGCAGTCGTGTTGGCTCTCAAACTGTCCTCGTCAGTGGCCATTTGTTTCCATCATTATGGCTCCATAATGGGCCAATTGTGGCAGCTATCTTAAAAAGCTGGCTTTGCAGAGGTTTACTTACTGTAAAGCTAAGTAAAAAGATTTTTCCCTCCTTTAAGCGCTCTTTTTAACCTTAAGTATGCAAAACGCCTGGACAGCCCTTCACCAGTTAATAGTACTGAAAATAGAGTTTACAGGAAAAGTAATCGGAGACTGAGAATCATCTCAACCCTTTAGTCTGGAAAATTGGCAGAATGGTGAAGAGTTTCTTGTGCTGTAAAAATAGATCTGGGAAGGAGATATTATGATGAGGTTATCATCTCACTGATGAAGGTAGAGAATTTGTGTTGTTACTCCGTGTGGAGATGCTTTTGTCTACAATGGCCTTTACTAGGAAATGTCACACAAAGCACTGAGGCATCAAGGACCACTCTCAGGGCAGGGCCCCAGGCTGCAGCAACCAGGATACTATCACAAATACTAAAACACACCCACACACACACACACACACACACACAAATAGACATAATTAGTACAAGGACTTAGTCACAGTCTATGTGATGTAAGAAAGTCTTAACTAAAAGCTTCTGGCTCAGCACGAGTAATGCTTGTTTGAGTTTGAAGAGGTTACAAATAACATTAATGTTGTTGTTATGAAAAACCTTGTTTTTTCCCACGTTCTTTCATCCGTTGTGAAATAACATCTTACCGGTGATAATTGTTTTGCAAATGAACCAGTATTTTCTAAAAAATGACACATTTGCATGGAAGTGAGACAGAGATTGTACTTCATTGTAATAGTCTGTCTCACATGACATTTGATGTATTTTTTCCTGCTTCTATTTGTATTTTCGCACTGTGGATCTCGGGGGGGGGGAGAAGGGAATAGCCTGCTGAACTAGGCCAGTGGAGACATTGACATTTAGACTCAAAGGCTAATGGGATGCCTGAGTCTGCCCTGCGCTTGCCGACTCTTTGTCGGGGTTCTCAGATCAGGACCGACTAGCCCACGCTCCTCTTCCAGACCGTGTGGAGCCCTAATGCGCTCTCCCTCCAGACACGGCGTCTTTGAAATATTCCCATCTTTTCATTCAGTCTCCACGTCTGAATTGTAGTAGCTGAAGCCAGTATGGCTGTCTGCGTGTCTCTCTGGTGGCTGCAGCTGAAGACTCCACTCATCTCACACTGAGAGAGGGCCGCGGGGAGGCCACAAAAGAGAATCTCATTGTCTCCTCTAATGGAGGACAGGGGCTCATGGAGTTCTGCTCTTACAGTGGTAAAGCAAGGCCCTCCTCAGACCAGTCATTTATTCTGTCTAAAGGCTCATTTATTTTATCCCAAGGCTATGTTGTGAAAAACATCTCTAATGATGATAGTAATACCCAGTGGGTTAAGATGTTGGAACGATCTTTCATCTCCCGTGAGATGTCTTAGCCTGACCTATTCTTTGACCCTCAGGGCCAATGCTGCCTATTGGAGCCAGAAGACTCATTTGACGTAGCTCAAAGGCTGCCTTAACCCTGCGGTAAACTCCTATCACCATTGCACATCCTCAGAATACTCTCAGACATTTTGACACTTGGTATTGGATAGTGTGGCCAAAGCTTTGACACACCCATTACAGTGTAATAACTGGAAAGTGCAATACAAATTATACATAATACAAAAGTTTTTGTGCTATATACTCATCCACGTTGTGGAAAAGTTGCATTGAGAGATGACTGCACACCTTCAGGCACTTAACAGATGACGGTTGCCTGTGCTGCTGCTGTGTTGTAATGTCTACACTATAGGTGAACATTTGGCAGCTCCATTACAGCAGTTGAGTGGTGTTTTACTCATTCATTTCCACTACCTAAATTTTACCGCAGACTGACTGGGGACTGGAAATAAAACTAACCGAGGACTGGGAAAATCTGAGGATTTGAGAGGGTGACTCTAATTCTTATAGACGGCTGTTCTACAGGACATTAGAATCCCAGGATATAAAAGGACAGCTGCAGGAGTGTTCTTAAATGTGAGATTTAAGTGTGCCCCATGCTAATGGGATTGCTCTTATCCCCAAAAGGGCAGTAACATTTTCAATATAAAAATTAGAAATAAAATAAGAGAGATTTGTTTTGCTCTTGGAAATATCAGCATAATTAGGAGTAGCATATAATTTACAAATCAGGAATGACATTTAGGATGCTGGCAGGTAATAATAGAGAATCATCTTTCACTTGTGTGATTAGAGGAATTTCTTCCTGATTGGAGTGCAGCAATGTGTACAGCATAGCCCTTTTCCCAGATGTCACAATCAGTCTTGTAGTACCAGATGTTACTTTAGTCACTCTGTCCACTCAGCAGCACATCTAAGTTTTTATGTTTTCCTGTTTAAGTTACAAGGGAAGTAAAGGAGAATCAAACTCCCAGTCAGCCTTGTTGATCCGAGTGGAGGGTTTACCCCGTAAGATGAAGATAATTAATGATGGCTTCCTACTAGCCCAAACGTTGTGCTTCAAACATCTCTTCAGATACCATTGATTGCTTCATGTGTCACTGTTCAGAGAAGACTTGTGTTAACTTTGAAGATATGCCACTTTGAACGTATATGTACGTACTATATGTACACCTAAGCAATTGTCACCTTTGGCATTATTGTCCTCCAGGCTTTCTGTTGTATATCAGGCCTTTACAGGAAGCCTGAATGGTAACGAGTGAACCTAGAACCATCTGTTCCAATCATATCACTTCATCTGTGATCCAGTTAGGCTGTGGCATGTTACTAAGAGATGCGTCCCAGATAGAGCATAAAACGTCAACACAACACAGCAGCGCTACATCTCTCCCAGGCATACATAGAGACAGAGTAGAGCAGGCAGATGTTTCTTATTAGTCAACCAAAGTAAGGGCTACGCTGGATAGGAGAGTGACTGTAAACATCATGGAAATTGCCTTTGTGAACAAGATCCCCCTAAAGGTCCAAGGTCCACTTAAAAAAATACTGGATGGATACTGAGACAGTGCTGTTCATAATCTATATTTGAGGTTAAAGGAGTAGACGGTGGTATATGATTCAAGAGGAGGATCTGTGCAACTCCCACAGAAACGTAGCTCTCTTGGAGTGAGATAATGAATAAGCATCCCCCCTGCAGTCTCTAAGTAATACATACACATTACCCACAATTACTTCTGTGCTTTATAACTGCAGATTTGGTAATAACAGTGCGCTGGGTCTTGCCATGCTGTTTTATTATAATTTATGATAGGCTCTCATGGCACTGCAGAGAACTACTGTAGTTATATATCTACTGTAGTGTGTAGCTGAGGGAGACTGCCATACAGCCCCAGAGAGCAATCTTTCCTTGCTGCTGGTGATGAATGTCCTCGGATATGTTGAGAAGGCCTTCACTCTGGCTTAATCTCGTTATAAACAAATGTGAATAAAAGCTGCAGAGCATGATTTGTTTCCTATTACAGCTATGCAGCATGAACTCTGATATCCATACACCTATAGTACTTGACTTATTTAAAAATGACAGCTAAAATTGAGCTCACATATTCCTTTCAGTCGAGCTAGATTGACAAATTCAGCATTTCTCAGACAGCAATGCTGAACACATTTCCAAGCTGTGATAGGTAATTTCCGAGGAAGCAGCCTTATCTGTCTTTTCTCCTCACAGAAGAGGAGAAAAGTGGAAAAGCGAGGACAGGAGATGAGAGTAGTCGAGAGAGGAGGTAGATACATGTTGTGTGATCTAAGGTAGTTGTCTGCCAGAATGTGCTGCTTTTGTCCTGCAGAGGCTGAAGCTTCAGCCGCACACTGGAAACTCTTTTCAACTGCAAGCACAAATCCAGTTCATCAATATATCAAACACCGAGACATACACCGAATCTCCATCACACCCTATTACAAATAATGAAGTACTATTTACCTGCCAAAGGGTGAATAGAAGAAAAGAAAATGATGGGGTGAGATATTTTAATGCCTCCTCACAATGGTCAGAAAATAAATGGCATGATGGGATTTATATTTATAATGCCCCAATCTACAATCTGTTTGTCTTGCTAAAATATACAACAGTGGAAACCAAAAAAAAAAAAAAAAGAACTAGCTGCCTACACAACAGCTCAAGTGAACATCTGTTGCAGCTTGTTGCTCAGTTGTAAAAATGAATGGATCTTCCAGGTCTGAAAAGTGAAGAACATTTGGAAGCGCCTTAAAGCTGCATTCTATCTGATTTCCAGCTGGTTGCAAAAAGAACAGTTTTTAAAGTGTGTTTTCACTTCATTAAAGTTTATTGGAATATTTTGATAGCCTAAAATGTCTTGTTCAGTGTTCTGTAGCACATTGACAACAAAGCTAGCTAGCTTGAAATTTCCATCTTTAGTGTTTAACTTAACGCAGAGCCATTCCAACTCAAAACACTCAAACACACTCCAATTGTGGAGTGTGTTTGAGTGAGAGTGTGCTCTCTGACCCACTATGTAACAAGCTCAGTAAATCATTTGCCTTTTTTGCTTTAAAGCTCTAACAATGACATTGCAACAATATCACTGGTGAAAACCACATGTACTGCAGGCAGTCGATGGAATGCTCACATTCTTGCTTTGTTAATGGACGGACGCTAATCCGTTGTCCATGTACATGCGTGTCCATAAAGAGGCTTGGGCTTTGTTAAAGTTCACAAACCCAGAGGCCTGTGTTGTACTGTACTAATACAGTTCTCAGTACCTGACCACTCAGGCAAGTATAACTGGCTTATGTGTGTGTGCACTGGTTTGACAAGAGCCAATAAATGAAAAAATGTAGCAGTGACATTCAAAGTAGAAGGCTAAAAGTGACCATGTCCCTTTACACGTGCATGCGTGCGTGCATTCCGTCACAATAACTGGCATTGTTGTTGCTAGCTAACTAGCTATGTAGCTAATGAATATGTAGTATGGGTGTAGCTCATAGCTCTGTGCTGCTTGTAAATGAATTGACAGGTGGGTGTCATGATAATATTGGTTTTGTTTTACAGGAAGAAATCATGATTGGATTGTGATCGATTTTAATACAAAGAAATTAATTTATGTTTATTTTTGGCAGATAATGTTAAAAAGGTGCACACTGTGTGATGTGATCTAAAAAGGTTAAACAGACATTTTCCATTTAATCTCGACTTTAATACAACTTTTTAAATAAAAGATGGACCTTGCCCAGACCTTGCTTTCTTTATCTAATGCTTTTTATTCATTTGCATCAATTAATATTTCAGTACTGTAGAAAGGGTGTATAATGTGTATTGGCTGAGCTGCAGTTATAGCCCACAGCAGGTGCGGTTTTGATCTGCCCACCTGGTTAAATGGTTCAGACAACCAGGGTAACAAGTGCAAGGATGATGGAGCAATAAACTCCAAAAACTCTGTATGAGTGTATTGCTGCAGTGTATAGGTCATGGCTAATTGCATAAAATACATCAATCATTCCAAAAATACTGGTGGCTTTAGATGTACTACATTTTTATTTCATATGTACAAGAGTCAACACTTTAATTTGATGTGCGGAAGATGGACTGTGTTTTTAAAGATTTTTTTTTTATGGCAAAAAGATTATACCATGATTTTTTTCAGGCAGGATCACGATCCACAATCTACACTATTCCTTTTCATGTTAGTTAGACTATTTAGCAAGTTACTAAACAGTACAAACACATTTCCCTATTTAAAAAAAATATAGCCATACAAGGTAAATAATAATGTAGCATTTTAAAGGCTATTTTTTAAATGGAGTCCAGTGAACACCGGCGCAAAGCTCGCTCAGCGCGCTGTGGTTAAGTTACATAACTTTGAGCAAACTCTACAGAGAACAATAAGCAGCGTCACAATCTGTTTTAACTGAATATCCTCTGGTCTAGCTAAAAATAAACTTGTTTGTTTTATTGTCACAAAAGAACAGAGGAACGTCAAAATATATTAAAATTCTGATTAATAAAATGTATAAAAATACAAACTTAAGATATGAAACTTGAAGTAAAACAGAGTAACAAAAAAAATCAAAGAGCATTGTCAACAGGGACGTTGTAGAGCGCCCTCTGGTGGACAAACTATGCAACGCCAACACTCATAACATGGTTGAAGGGTGTTTTGTCTTTTTCTTTGTATTTTTTAAATATTCGTTTATCGGCCATTATAAATGCAGATACCGATTAGGTTGGAGCTCTAATATTTACACCAATACATTCAAAAGCTTTCCATTGAGTTGCTTGAGAGAAGAAAAAAAAGAGACAAGAAGAAACAGATGATGCTGACTGTTCCTTGTTGACGGAGGCGTTTCTGAGAAACTGATAATCTTTGTAGTTGGGAGGAGAGGATCAAAAGGAAGAAAAATGCAGAGAGGGTATTGCTATCTATCCATCTATTTATCTCCCTTTCTTCCCCATCACTTGATTTATCTCTGCATATCCCCCATGTCCTGCCTTATTCTTACTGGCCGTTCATCATATGCCCGACCATATTATGATCGCTTTCCTGCTCTTTTGTCTTCCCATCTTGCTCCTTTCTTCTTTTCTTTTCCAACTCTTGTCTTTCTGTCTTATGTAACAAGCCTCTGGGTTTCGTTGTCCATCAGTAGACTTTCACACTCATATTAAACCCAATCATAAATTCCCTCCCTCCTCTCACCTGCCATTCCTACTTGCTTTCTCTTATACTGGCCTGGATGGATACAGCATTGTGTATGCCATGGCTATATCCCATTGCATCAGAGCGGATTAGATGTGGCAACTCCTCCAGTCTCTGTGGCACTGACCCTGTCAGCCAATTCATGTTTTTTCCTGAGCGCCAGAAAGGGATGCTAGTCATGGACACCTACCTGTCAATGTGGCCAGAAAGTGAAGACCATTGTAACCGTAGAGAATCAGTCCAGAACGATTACCTCCACACAGGTTATTGCCATTCACAGGGAAAACGTGAGACCAGTGAAACCACTAGAGAAGAAGACAATGCCTATGTTTACATTCCGGGTTTTGCCCTTATTCCGAAAAAAATGATATTCCGACTAAGCTGTTTACATGTAAATGAAAGTGAATATTCCACCAATATTCCCTTTACATGTAGCCGTGCAAAATACGCACCAGCTTCTTGAAAATGTCGGCGTGGCGATGTGTGCGCATATCCAAAAACCTGTTGATATCCGAGTCTTTAATAATGTTTAAAAGTAGCTGCGTTTCTCCTTATCGGGTCTGCAGCCTTGCATACTGTTGGTTGATTGATTTGTGTACAGCAACCATAGCAACGCACAGAGCTGACCATAAGCCGTAAACAGGCAGGCATATTCGGAATAATAGTGGAATATTGGTGTGCATGTAAACGTACTCAATGATTTTGAATCGAGAGAGAGAAAGCGAGATTGGCACAAGAAGCATATTTGATGTTTCTGTCAACACTCAAGCTACGGTATTTCCTCGAGAGCTCCTTTCCAGGCTTCATGTCAGCCCTTGCTCACACGCTCTGCGGTCTGACATATTGAAAGAGTTGGAGTACAGAAAGACATGAAGGAGAGGAAGACAGAGAGTAGAGAGTGGTCATTAATACTAAGGGAATTGATCTACTCAGGTCTCCATGGGTTTGCCTGTCTGACAGTGATTGTAGTGTGCTCATTATCCATCTCTGCTCCAGGTAATTACTGGCTTGTTTTGATCGGAAAGCTTTTAATTACTTGCTCATTAGCATTGTTTAATTAAACTCACCCCATGCCTTTTTATAAAGCAGGACTGTGTTCTTTCTCTTCTTCATTAGATATTGTTGGATGGGGTTATAGTGGGATTGAGAAATAATGGATGGACAGGACTGTATGCTTATGGATGATTATTATTTAGGAAAGTCACTAGTATTAGACATTTTTGCATTTATTGCAGTATATTCCATGTGAGTGTCCATCCTTGTATCCCACCTTTTTAGAGGTGTAGACCCTTCCTTACTAAGGTTTACAGGTGAGGAAAAAGAGGAGGGATGAGGTGTTCCTTCAATCCCATGCAGACACTTTCTCCTGTGCCAAAGGTGCTGTTGGACAGTCGCACATCGAGGAGCTGAGAGGGCAAAAGGGGTTTAGAGACAGGGAGAGTAAGATGAAGTGGGAGGAAGTGGAAGGAAATGTTGGAACCCAATGTGAAAGGCTATGTGAGAGGCTTTTAAATAGCTAGGCTGCACAGTTGAGTAGCTGGACAAGACAGACAGAACAGCAAGAAGAATGCCAAACGCAAAGACTGATTCTCTGCTTTTTTTGTCCGTCTTTCCTTTTCTTCTTTTCCCCTTGTCTGTCACTCTGTCTATTTTCGAGCTCTCACTCTATTCTTGTTCTTTATATTCGTCCATGTCGCAGTGCATCTTTCATGCTGCCTTTCTCATGAATTCTCTCCTACATATTCAATCCTTTATCAGAGCTTATTTTCTCACTTTCTGTGTATATCTTTTCCTTCCCTTTCCCAGCGTGCAATAGCTAACACAGTATTCGTCCAGCTGAGGTGTGTGTGTGTTGTGTGTGTGTGTGTGTGTGTGTTTGTGTTTGTGTGTGTGTGTGTGTGTGTGTGTGTGTGTGTGTGTGTGTGTGTGTGTGTGTGTGTGTGTGTGTGTGTGTGTGTGTGTGTGTGTGTGTGTGTGTGTGTGTGTGTGTGTGTGTGTGTGTGCATCTGCATGTCTGAGAGTGTATATAGTTGGGCCTACATATTTGTGTCTGTTTGCACATTGGGTAACTAAACAGTCATAGTTTTGTTTTCTTAGCACGTCCTGGCGGAGTGTGACGGGGAACAAAGCGTCAGTGTGTGAGGGTGGAATGAAAGCCAGCCGCGAGTGTCATAGCATGCCCCAGATCTGACACTCTGGAGCCCATAGTTGGGGACAGTGGCTAGCTGTCTGCATGATATGGATGAAACCAAACTCTGTCAGACGTAGGCCTCATGAGGAGTGAGAAGAAAGCCACTGGAGATGTGAGGGCAGTAGGTGGTTAGGGTAGACTTAGCCTGTTGGCGATGAGCACTGTCCGGGCATCACATGGCAAACTGACTGGGCAGATGGACAGAGAGCCACAGAGCCCCCATTCCCCTGACTGAATGTCATCACTGCTGATCTATCACACATACACACAAAGCAAATGATGCCCAGACCTGAAAAAAAGATAATAATTAAAAATGTTTATGATCAACAATACGCTATTTTATTTTTGGTTGATTGAGCCATAAAGGTCAAAGGAGTATGTTCTGTGTAGGTCTTGCCCTAAGCTAGCAGCACAGCTATTTGTTTTGACTTTCTAAGCAATAGCTGTTACACAGGGAATAAGGAATGGTTTTATTTTCATCTGCTTATCTCTTTCTGTCACAAGAAATCAGCTCTTTATGACCCCCGCAGCAGCAGCAACAAACAAACAGCCAGGGCATGCCATATCAAGCGTTGGGCCTGTACATTTATACTAGGGTAGTAATATATTGAATTATATTGTATTATGTCTCTACTCTTTAGCTTTGAAATAGCCATGATGATCCCCGCCATGCAGCATCTGCCTTTCTCCCCTCTCCTCTCCTAGTGCATTTATATACATTAAGCTGCCATCTCCTCAGAGGTGAATTAAATCTCCGCGCAATTCCACCACTCATTGCTCTCCACTGCTTTATCCTCCTGCAGCTCAATTCCCAGCGGTGGTTACCACTTCCGCAGCAGAGTTTGTCTCTGTATGGGAAAAAAGGAGAGAGCCGTGAGCATTGTGAATGCTCCCAGAAAGCTAAGCGTGTGCTCTTTTTGCGCTGGTACATAGGGACTCTGGCGTGGTGATTTGGACAGCCAGATACAGAAACTGGAAGACCCATCAAGCCATTAGGGAGTGTGGGAAGTTGCAGAAATGAGCCTACTACACATTGTGGGTAAAGAAGCGGGCTGCACCTAAATCTAAACGGCAGCATGCCTCATGTGTACATGTCGTACATGTGTGTGCAAACCTACCTATGTGCACGTACACAAATACATGCACATACACCAACGTGCATCCACACACACATTCACATAAACATTGGCACAGTGAGGATGCTCTGCTCATCTGCTGGCTCACTGAGTTTAATGGAGAGCCATACACAGTGCCTTTTACAAATCAGAGAGAGACCGGGAGAGACAGGAATAAGTCTGAAAGGGGGGGGAGGGGATACAGAGAGGGAGGTAGACCAAAAACATCAATGGTTTTACTCCTATGTTTGAAAAATGGAAGTGAATGGTGAGCGCAGAGATATGGCCGACCTTCAGGTGCCCTGGCGCCATCCTTTCATGTGCAGAGCAGATTACCAAGTGATTTTCAGTGGGAAAAATGAACTCACTGATGCATTGCGCTAATTTCATTTAACATTTAAAGAAATGAGAAGAACAGCTTCCTGAGAGTTGCCACGGGCGAGCTGGAAGGGGGGGATTCGGGGAGGGAGAGGAGCTGGGCGAAACATGGTGCAGTCAGCAGTTTGTCTTAAATGGAGTGAGAATGAGAGATAAGCCGGGAGCCATCAATTCATTACTCCACATATTACTCTTTTTCAACTATGCCTTTGCATCTCTTGAACTCCAGTCCATCGGTTCTTCCTTGGTCTCTCCCTAGCTGAACATGGGCGTGATCCAGAGGAGGGTTGCAAATCACACTGAGTGGTGTATTTCCTGCTGTTCAGGGCTCAAAAAGTTCAAGTTCAAACAACTTTATTTATCCTAAACGGGCAATTCAGTTTTTAAAAGTCCAACAAAAACAACATTTACACATAAACACAAACAGACAAGAGAATGTCAGAGACAACACACAAGGACTGGGCAATGAGTGTACTCAGTTCAATCAATTTAAGTTAAGAACAATGATAGATAGAATGAATTAATGAATAAATAAATAAGGTTCCCAGACAAATGGAACAGAAGCAGTTCACACCTAGTAAATTAAGATGTTCATTCCAAGATTCTTGTCAAGGTTTAAAAGTCTGATAGCAGACGGAATGAAGGACTTCATCAACATGCCAGACAACAGCACGTGTGTGTTCGAGGCCGAGGTCCCAGCGTCATGGAGCAGGTTCAGGACTGTTCTTGCACCATCAGCACAGCTGTATTGGCTGTGGCAGAGATGCTTCTCAGCGTTTTCTGCAACATAAAGAGTTAAGATGGCTGTGCTCTTGACTTCTACTAATCCTATTACTCGAGAGTGCTGCTCTTAGAGGGCTCCAACCTCACTTTTATTGGAAATCCTTTGCTGTTATAAAGCCTTTTAGCCTTTGGCTGGGCTATTGCTCTCGTAAATCTAGTTCCTGGCCTTTGGGCAATCCCCTCATGTTTGTATTATTTCAGTGTTACTTATAGACATTTGTATACTGACAGAATCCAGCTCTCTTATAATTGTCATAATGCTCGTATCATTCACTTACAAGTTTTCTACTGAGGTCAGCCTTTTATGTGTTTTTTTTTTCCCCCTGTATCAGGTGCTACAGTTCTACAGTTTCATTAATGTCTTTCAGACTGAAACAACTAAAAGTCAGACAGAGTGAAAGCTTGGAAACAACCAGGGCTGGCTATAATGCTTCCAATTTCCTCCTTAGTTGATCTCTAAATGTTTGTGCTTTGTCACTGCCACTACACCACAGAATACATTTACTCTTTTACCTCACTGTGCCTCCTCCTTCTCGCTCTCTAATTCATCTCATTTCCGCCTCGTGGTTGGTTCAATCCCCACCTCCTTTCAGTGCTGGCTCCTCCAGCATCAGGCTCGCGCTGCTGGCTGCTCCGTATTCCGGGGCCGTTGTGTCTCCGGTGGAGAGTGATTGTGCCGGTGGCAGGGAGGTCAATTGGAAGAAATTGCGTTGCAGCCACTGTGGAGCTGAGGCGAGAGGGAACAAACTGGATATTAGCCCAATCCATGTAGGCTGGCGTGTTTACACCATCCACTCCCCCTCCCCCCACCCCACCCCACCCCCCCACACTGCCACCCACCCTCAACACACCCATGCACACTCGCACATTCCTTCGCTTTGGTCAGCGGCTGACTGGAGAAATGGAACCAGGCCGGGGCACTATTAAACATGATCATGCTTTCGTGCAAATTTACACTTGCGGCACTCAGTGTGATAAAATACAGATTGTATTATTAAAAGAAATTTCTGTACTTTCTGCCTTGTGACTTTCCAGCATGTCCCTGCAGCCTTGTTAGCCAGACCGGTAGAGTAAAGCCACACAGCTCAAGGTTGGCGCTTAGCTCAGGATTAAAGTGTGTAAATTTCAGCTTCTGGGGGCAAAACTCTTGTTGCCTGCTCACTTTGTTCTCTCCATTGGTAAAAAAACATGTTTTTCAAAGGGTGTCAGTACTCTGGTGTTTTTCTGTCTCCCATCTGATGCTGCCAGATAGGAAGAAATTCTGTCTCTACGTGACATACAGCAAGTTACCTGGCCTACAGTAACTAGTCAACTCGTTTCACGTTTATGTTCATGTTTACAGTATGCAGACATGCAAGGGTGCATAATTATATCTACAGTTCTACGTGGATATTCATACCCCTATGCAAAAGCAAGTTTGAGATAATAGCAGTATGAGGAAGGTCTGATGGGAAATGTAAGTTCTGATTGTAAACATACATCATAATCAGAGCCTAGTCCTGACAGCAAGACCAGTCATAGCTCTCAAGTGGCTTGCTGAACACTTATTTGTTCATCAATGTATATCAGTTAGTTATCAACTAAATTATATTGTATTGGGTTGGCAGCAGACATTTTTTTAAAGATTATTTTTTGGGGCTTTTTCCGCCTTTAATTTTTGACAGGACAGCTAGGTGAGAAAGGCATGCAGGAAATTGTCACAGGTCAGATTCAAACCCTGGACCTCTGCGTCGAGGCATAAACCTCTCAGTATATGTGCGCCTGCTCTACCACTGAGCCAACCCGGCCAACAGCAGACATTTTTTGAGGCTAATATCTCAAAACAGTGGTAGGTGAAACCAAAACTATCAGCACTAGGGGTAAGTGAGAAAACGTTATGACTTTTTTTTTTTTTTCGATTTATGTAGGTGAACTGATCCTTCAATCTAAACACCCGTGCTGCATCTTGCCAGTTTGCCAATTTTGCTGAGATTCAGTAGTAAATATGAACAATGATATTTGACTCTTAAGCATCTCAAAAACTTTCTTCCTGTTCATCCAAAACCTTTCTGAATTTTTGCCTGCCAAAAGTAAATCCACACATGCCAAACACCAGTTTAGCAATGTGCTCACTGTTGGTCCGTTCTGTATTCTGGGTCAACTAGGAGGGTGTGCATAAAATAACTGTCTATCTTTGCCAGTTTGAGTGCTACTTTCAATTCACATGAACTATGAAATGTTTAGTAGATTTGCCCAAGGTACCATGTGTACCAGTGACATACTGTGTAGAGCAAATCCCAGACAGCCTCTGTGAAAGAAAAGGAAGACGTTCTGCCACCCATCTGATCTGATAGTGCTATCTGTAAGCTTCATACACAACCTAATGGAGGTTGGCATTGGCAATTTCCGGTTGAGACCTTTTGTTGTTGCGATGAGTAATTAACAATGGCCTACAAAGATGTTGGTGTGAATATTTAATAGTGACAAAGCGGGGGAGTGAGTAGTTAAAACTACGACTCATGTATAATTCATAGTCCCTGACAGTGATTGGACTATCTCGCTTCTCTCTCTTTCTCTCACTTTCCCTCCCTCCCCCCTTTACTCCCTCTCCCTCCATATCCCAGGGTACACTGGGCTCTCCTTATATAAAGGAGAATCCAATGTGGAGTGGCACTTCATATCTTGTTCGGCGATTTATTCATGGTAATGAAGGGTTTTAATGTACTGTACAGCACAGAACTCTGGCTTTGGTTTTAACATACTCCGCAATGATCTGTGGGATGGATTATTTGAGCACTGGCTTTAATTTAGATTCAATTACAGGGCTGGTGTTGTAGGATGGGATGTGACCTCTAATGTCCATGCTGTCTCTGTCTGAGCCTTTACAGCCAAGCACGACAGAGAAACACTGGTTCAGGCTTTACAACTGTTAGATTTGTATGTCAGGCCAAGGCAGCCTGCTTTTCCTCTCAAGAGTTTCCCAGGTATTCATGCCCAACCCGTGTATCTCTCTCTCTCTCTCTCTCTCTCTCTCTCTCTCTCTCTCTCTCTCTCTCTCTCTCTCTCTCTCTCTCTTCAACCCCTCCTTTTTCCATTACTTGGTCTGACTTGGTGTTTGCTGTGGTTCTCTTATCTCCGCCTCCTCACCTCACCAGCTCAGTCCAGGCTTGCCAATACAGTCCCTCATTTGTACAGCTCTTCACCTCTCCAACACACTTTTTGGAGTACACTCACTGATATATATACACACACACACACACACATATGCACGTGCACATGGAATCACACACACATATTCATACCCACACACCTTTTAGATTATGTCTCTTCCTCATTCATCCTCCCACTCTTTGCTGTGGGGAATCGCACATTTCTTCTGTATAGCAGCCTATGACCAGGCAGCATTCACCCAGGTCCAGAGACCAGGTTTTACCCGATTGGTTTCCACCAGGCAGCTCTCACACATACCATACAGCATATGCAGCATGCGGCGCAAGATGGATGGAGTGATTAAAAAAGAACACATGGTTTGACATTTATTAGTTGCTTTTTAGTTCAGATGTTTTCTCATTTCCTAGCAGCATTGGACTTAGGTTCTTTTTTTACAACTGAAATGTATTGCCTTGTTACTCAGCATCTTTCTCTCACTCACACACATACAGTATTCCCTCTCTCTCTTTCTTTCTCTTTTTTTGTCCCCAGCCAGTTGGAGGGAGTAAATAACTATTGATTTGGGTCAACTGAAGAGATGCTATTGTGCTAACAGCTCCCTTTGTCTCTTTGTCCCTGTTGTGTGTGTGTGTGTGTGTGTGTGTGTCACACTTGCTTTGTTTTTCTGCATGCTAGACCTTACACAAAGTTTGAGTTTGTTTGGAAATATTGATAATGGTGGCTGGTGTAGCATGTTCATACACCTATCTTATATCTTTATATAGCTTACTACATCATCTCCCTGTGCACAAGATTAAAAGAAAAAAAAGCTAGTGCTTTGGACCTTTTTTGTTGCCATTTCTAAAGTAAACTGGCTAAATTAAAATCAATTGACCTTGCCTCCACATAAGCAATTTATTTATTTTTTTTATCAAAAAATGTAACTAAACTGCTGTCCATCTGAAAACAATGAGCATGCCTTTTAGTGCACACCAGGAAATAGTTTTTCCAAAACGGCCCGGTGCTGATCTCCTCACAGAAAAAACTATAACTTGCATCCAGTAAGATGGTTCCTTATCCCGACAACATACAGATGTCTGTGCAGACGCTTTATGGTGAGTCTGCTGATGTGCTTAATGTGCTCATTAAATCAGCGACAGCGACACATGTGTTTCTGCTCATTCTGCCCACATGAGGCAGAGTAGTAATTCAATCTGCAGACTCCCTGGTTAGCCACATTTGCTAATGCCTGCACCAGGACTTGATGCAGCCTGACACTACCATGCTGGAGATGCAATCTGTATGGAAGATGTGGTTGCCAGAATGGCTCTGTGAGATTATGTGTGTGTGTGTGTGTGTGTGTGTGTGTGTGTGGTTAGGTGGGGGTTTAAAAGAGGTTAGGGACTGGGCCACATTTGGCCTCGTTAGCACGCTGGGGAAATTTTAGTGGCCGGAGAGATATCAGCTTCATTAGTTTTCATTTCATTTTTAATCAGGCAGTCCAGTGAGGTAAGGGAGCTAAAATAACAGTCATTAATAGAGACACACACTGTCCACCAGGATCTGGATGTCCCACAGCAGGAAGGGTAAAAAAACAACAACCAGAGGCAATTATGATTTTTCCACAACTTTGTTTTTTTTTCATTTCTCCAGTCAAAACGGATTAACCTCGGGCTAGCAAATGCAAATGGCCTATGTTTTTATGCCCAGCTTGAAAGGGTGAGTCATTCTTGTTATGGTGTCATCCCTGTCACCTTTGCTTTGGCAGAGGCACAAGACAAATGTGTGTGTGCGTGACCTGGCACTGGCTTCAGTGACACACCAGTGATTGAGACGGCGAGACAATGGGATCAGCAGGCCATCTGCGGGCTCCTAGAAGAGAAGGCATCATTATTACAAATTGTGTTGGATCATTAGAAATTGTGTCACAATTGAGTCACACACATTCACTTCTTCGGGCAAGGGAGTAATAGCTGTGGCTCAACATTTCAAATACACTGTCCCTCCCTCTACCTCCCGTCCTTTTTCCTTCCCACCCTCTGCTCAGCAGATTCACCATAACACTGTAAACCAGACTGTTGGAGCCAGGAATAAATGGAAGTGACACCCCATGTATCCTTCTGTGTGACCTCAGGCCAAATTCCCTATAGAGTATCAGCACCTCCACTGCTCTGTTGCCTTTCACAGCAGGGAAACAACTGTACTTAAAAGAACTCTAAAATCCTCTCTGTTGTTTAAAAGACCACAGAAAAGCTATGAAATACTAACTTAAGTTTCATATCATTGTGATTCAAAAGACGATGACAATAATACACTGTGTAGGGATAGGGAAGGTGCTAGAGTAGTCATGTTTGTTGCTATATCTCTGACTGTTAAATATATATTTTTAATCAGAAAAATAAAAAAATATATATATATATATATTTTTTTTTTTTAAATCTAGAAATGCGTAACACAACAAAGATTTCCCTAACATTAGTTATTTGTAGTTATTTCTTTATCCTCACTAAAATAATATGATAATGCAGTTTAAAAATAAACTTTGTTTTGTTGTCACAACAGAACAGAGGAACATCAAAATATATTAAAGTTCTGATAAATAAAATGTATAAAAATACAAATGTAAGATATGAAACTTAAAGTCCTTTGAACAAAAACAACAATAACAACAACAGAAAATCTGAGTTGCCAACAGGGACGTTGTAGAGCGCCCTCTGGTGGACAAACTATGCAACACAACACTCATAACATGGTTGAAGGGTGTTTCGTCCATTTGTATTACATTTTTTAAGTATTCATTTATTATTATAAATGCTGATACCGATAGTTTGGAAAATGCCTAATATCGGCCGATAATATTGGCCCGCCGATAATATCGGCCCGCCGATATATCGGTCTGGCTCTAGTATGACGTAAAAGAATATATGAACATATTGGACTCCCTGTCACAGGCAAGCTGGATGCAGGATTCCAGATATGGACAAAGAAAGGAGTAAGTAAAGTAGGTGACCGCTTTAAATGACCTTAAATGAAATCTCTCTAATGTATGACATTCCAAGGGAACTTTTTTTTTTCTTTTAAAGTATTTCCAAGTGAGGAAATTTCTTCTATGCAAAATGAATCAGTCAGAATTCCTGCACTCTCATCCTTAGAAGAAATGATTATACTGTCAAAACAATTGCAATGAGAGGGGTTTGATTTCATCAATATATAACTGGCTTGCATCTGGCTCTAAAGAAACCTCGATCGTTGGACTTGAGACATGGAGGGCGGACTTATAAGAGGACATTTCAGAACAAACAGCGAAACTACAGTATGTTTGCACTACAAATATTAACCTGAAAAATAATGAAAGATGATCCCAATTTAAGGCGGATTATTTTTTTCTTTTAATAAATGTTTAAAGTAAATGCCAATTTCTGAGTTTTTCTTTACAAATAAAAACCGTGAATGCTAAGGCGTTTTTCTGTGACAAATCCCAGAATGATTATATAGTGTGATTGTGAGGGTTTATTTATTTTATTTTACCAGGGAAAAGAATCACATTGAGATTACAATCTCTTTTACAAGAGAACACTGGCCAAGAAGGCAGCACATAGAGGATACACTTTAACAGACAACAAATAACAAACAGACCGGGATGGACAGGAATAATAAATAATAAATAAAAACAGAAAATCACATTTTTAAAAACAAGTGCAGACATGTTGATATATTTGATTTACTGTAGGAAGGTATGTGAAATAAAAACCTGCAGTTTTAGCTGATTTTGCAACACATTCCATGAAGTTGGAGCACTGTAACTAAAAGCAGTGCAACTCTGTTTTAGTTTGTGGAACATCATACAGTATGTATCTACTTGATCTTAGATTGTATTCAGATCTACTAGGTGTCCAGTTATTGATTTCAATTCAATTCAATTTTATTTATAGTATCAAATCATAACAGAGTTATCTCGAGACACTTTACAGATAGAGTAGGTCTAGACCACACTCTATAATTTACAAAGCCCCAACAATTACAGTAATTCCCTCAAGAGCAAGCATTAGCAGTGGCTATTGTGACAGTGGCAAGGAAAAACTCCCTTTTAGGAAGAAACCTCGGCAGACTCAGACTCTTGGTAGGCGGTGTCTGACGGGGCCGGTTGGGGGTGTGATGGCGATAATAGTCGCATTAAAGATAGTGGAACAGTGACTTTGAAGGTAGTCATTGTAGTTCATGTCACAGCAGGACGTTGCGGGATGAAACGTGGCGCTGCAGAGCATGGGTGGGTGCAGCAGACGCAGAAGGACGCGGCCGGGCGTTGAAGGGCGAAGAAGAAACATAAGGACTCCGGGGAGTAAACTCCCCAGAGCTAGGTTAGTAACAAGCAGTTCTGGGACAGGATGCATACAAAAGGAAACAAATAAAAACATTGATGAGAGGCTGTACTGGCCTGCCTCCCTCTACTTTCACTATATTATTGATTATATGATCAATAAATCTGATGACTACGAAGAGAAGCAGGTGGGCCTCCTCACTTCTTAACTATAAGCTTTATCAAAGAGGAGAGTTTTCAGTTTATTCTTAAATGAGGTGATGGTGTCTGCACCCCTAACCCAGAATGGGAGCTGGTTCCACATGAGAGGAGCCTGATAGCTGAAGGCTCTGGCTCCCAGTCTACTTTTAGAGACTCTAGGAACCACCAGTAACTCTGCATTCTGGGAGCGCAGTGCTCTAGTGGGACAATAAGGTACTAAGAGCTGTTCTAGATAGGATGGTGCCTGACCATTTAGGGCTTTGTAGTTCAGGAGAAGAAATATGATCTCTTAGTTCTCGTCAGAACACGTGCTGCAGCATTCTGGATCAGCTGGAAAGTCTTAAGGGACTTATTTGAGCAACCTGACAGTAGATAATTACAATAGTCCAGCCTGGAAGTAACGAATGCATGGACTAGTTTTTCAGCATCGTTTTGAGACGGGATATTCCTAATTTTGGCAATGTTACGAAGATGAAAAAAGGCTGTTCTCGATGATTGTTTTAGATGGGCGTTAAAGGATATATCCTGATCAAAAATAACTCCTAGATTTCTGACAGTAGTGCTGGAGGCCAGGACAACACCATCCAGAGTAGCTATATCTTTAGATAATGAAGTTCGGAGGTGTTTAGGTCCCAGTACAATAACTTCAGTTTTGTTACAGTTTAACATCAGAAAATTATAGGTCATCCAGGATTTTATATCTTTAATACATGCTTGAAGTTTAGCTAACTGACTTGTTTCGTCTGGTTTGATTGATAAGTATAATTGGGTGTCGTCCGCATAGCAGTGATAGTTAATTGAGTGTTTCCTAATAATATTACCAAGAGGAAGCATATATAAGGAGAATAAAATCGGTCCAAGCACTGAGCCTTGTGGAACGCCATGTTTAACTTTCGCGTACTTAGAGGATTTATCATTAACATTAACAAATTGAGATCGATCAGAGAAATAAGACTTAAACCAGCTTATTGCAATTCCTTTAATTCCGACTAAGTGTTCTAATCTCTGTAACAGGATTGTATGGTCAATAGTGTCAAAAGCAGCACTAAGATCTAATAAAACAAGTATGGAGACAAGTCCTTTGTCTGCAGCAGTTAGAACGTCGTTAGTAATTTTACACCAGTGCCGTCTCTGTGCTATGATTCTTTCTAAATCCTGATTGAAAGTCTTCAAATAAGCTGTTGCTATGGAGAAAATCACATAACTGATTAGCAACTACTTTCCCAAGGATCTTGGAGAGAAAGGGAAGGTTAGATATAGGTCTATAGTTTGCTAAGACCTCAGGATCGAGGGTGGGTTTGTTCAGAAGAGGTCTGTGACTATCTGTCAGCCTGGCTACAGTGCTGAAAAGAAACCTTGGGTTGTTCTTGTTTTCTTCTATTAATGATAAGTAATAGTCTGATCTGGCATGTCTGAGGGCCGTCCTATAGGTTTTCAGACTGTCTTGCCAGTCCAAACGAGACTCTTCCATTTTGGTGGAGCGCCATTTGCTTTCAAGTTTTTGCGAGTTTTGCTTTAATTTACGAGTTTGGGAGTTATACCAAGGTGCTAGATTTGTACACAAAGGTCAACCAATGTTTGAGCCTTCTCGTGTTGAGTGAGGGCCAACCAACCATTTCATATAATACACAGTGATGGGTAGAGCACTTTGCATGCGTTATAAATCTCAGTGCTGAATGATACACAGAATCCAATGATTTCAACAGGGTCTTTGTGGTGTGTCTGTAAAACACATCTCCATAGTCTAAAACTGGCAAACCAGCTTTTTCCTGTGTTTCTGTGTGAAGCAACAACTGTTTCTGAAGTAAAAACCCAGCTTTAAGTTAAATCACTGTCAAAAAGAAAGATAGAAGAAACCGACGTAAAGGCATGACAATGTGTATAAACAAACATGTAAATTGGTCCAATTTTGTGAATGTATGTCTGCCTGTGCGACGCTACTTGCATCTGTGCACATAGAGTAGGAGTAATTGAGGGTTGAGGATGGATTGCTGTTGAGTGCGTACAAGTGGATCTGCAGGGTTCAGCTGGCCAGCGCATGGCTGAGTGATGCTCTCTGCTTGGCCGCCACTGCACTACGAATACACAAACAGCAGCATATTTCACAAACAAGTGTTGGCTGGTGTGCTTAGTCTCAGCGCCACCTCAGATCAACAATATTAATGCACTCCAAATATTTAGTTTTCTCTATCATTACCAAGCTGGGTGCTCTATGCTTGAACCCACAGCAGTCCTTGAGGATGGAGACAGCTGTGTGTGTGTGTGTGTGTGTGTGTGTGTGTGTGTGTGTGTGTGTGTGTGTGTGTGTGTGTGTGTTTTAAACCAATTACACTGTAATGCCTCTGGTTTCTTTAGCTTGAAGAGAATATTTTACGCCTTTGTGCTGCTTGCTGTTATGTGTTCTTATAGAAGTAACCGTATATTGTTGCTCACAAATTCATATCACTGCATTAAATTGTGTTGCACTTGTTTGTGCAGCAGAATATGAATGCGTTTAGACAACAGCCATGACAGTCTCACTAAGAGTTGCTTCTTGCTAAGCCTAAGTGGGAGAATAGTAAATAGAGAACGAGAGGAGAGCTGTGCATTGTGAAATCCCCATCTGCTGTAAAGTGGGGCGCTGACACTTTCAATCTGTTTGGCTTTGCGTTCGTCCCTCCCTCTCAGCTCTCTCTCCCCTCTCCATTATTGGTCTAATCCTTGATCTTTCCCCCATTTCTGCTTTTGTTTCTCGTGGGCAATGCCTCCTTGGTCTGCTTTATACAGTAATCACACATCTGTCTCAGTGACAAGGCCTTGGCTTGTGTCCCACAGTGTAGGTACTAGCTGTTGAAAGCAACCTAATGTATTGAATACGTTTGTTGTGTTTCATTGTCCCGCCAGCATAATGCATCCCTGGTGACGGTCACCTAAAATGGCAAGTAATCTATTTTTTTTTTAACATGTCTTCACCCTTTTGTAATTACATTGTGGGTTGTTCAGTTTTCCTAGAGGAACCATGGGAAATGTTTCGCACCACGTGGATGGGTCAACATGACCACTTTCTCCTGGGGCACAGGGACAAGTGGTGGGATTATTTTCTGCTTGTTAAATGTTAGCGTCTTTAGCCTCTTCCCAGGGTTAGAAGCACTGGGAAAGTTGTGGGTACTACAAACCACTTGAAACATTCTCATTTCAGTACAATGAGCTGTGGTTTTGACTCTAGCTATGTTTAGGAATCAAGCAGTCACAGTAAGAGTGGATATTGGGACATGTCTTGTATTTACAGCAAATGCTTCAACTGTGGGAACAGTTTAAAAAATCAAATTAAAAAAAACATCCCTCTGTCTCTTGCGGAAGTCTGTAAATTCATTCAATTATTAGCCTTCAAGCTGAGTTAGGTCAAGAAAACATTACATCAGATTCAATCACTGAGAGATAGCAGGTGGATTTCTACCCATTTGCTAGTCTAAATTGGATTTCCACACATACATAGATACATAATACTCCTTGTGGACATATTTATCCTGTTTGTAAATTAAGTGTGGAATAGAAATATTAGCAGGTCAAGACTAACAGCAATTTCTAAAGAAAATTGTCATTTAATTATTTTCTGATATTAAAACATACAATATTTGTCAGACCTTAGTATGACTTTTCTTCACATTCTCCTAATGTAGTAGTGCGTTTCCATTACCTATGCAATCTCATGACCGCATTATAAGCTGCTACTGCATCAGCTGTGGTACTCTTTCTCTTCTCTTTGAGTGCAGCTTGAATCCAGCTGTGATTTGACACACACACACACACACACACACACACACACACACACACACACACACACACACACACACACACACACACACATACACAATTCTGGTTAATTCTGTGAAGCCGGAGTGAGGGATAAAGTTTTTGGATAGAAAGAATGAGAAACTGAGGGACTGAAAGTGGGAGTGGAAGGGTGCTAAAAGGGTCACAGTGGCTGGTCTGCGATGTACAACCACTTATTAATTTTTCTCCTGGTTTATGTGTATGTGTGTGTGTGTGTGTGTGTGTGTGTGTGTGTGTGTCTATCTGTCTGTGTGCACCTGCTGCTTTTGTCAGGGCAGAGGCGGACTCGTATCCCCATTCAAAGAGAACTTTGGCAGGTGCATATGCAGATGTATGCTTATCCTCATGTGATGTGTGCATGTATGTGTTCATTTGTGTATGAATGCTTTAAAATACATTATTTCATACAGCTGATCAAACCCAAAGTATAGGAGTGATGGCTTCACCTTCTTTGTGAGGGGTTGAAGTCATAGAAATAAAATGGATAGGAAGACCATTCCCATTCAAATCAACATAGCGGAATGGTCTGAGCGAACAGCCATTTTAAGCGTACTGTTCCCATGTTATCATATTTCTGTATAAACCGACATGCGGCAAGTCGCCGATGTGACGATTTAAAGTAACGGACAAACGAGTAGTGGAGTAGTGACGTTACGAGGCAAGCTGCTAAATGAGTCAAATTTACACAACTTAATGCTTCATCCACACATCCAGCACATTGACGAGTGACAGCTTTGTTCAGCTTGTTTCCTGTCACCGGTATGGCGTGGGGGCACAAGGGAGTTAGCCAGCTAGCTAGCTAGCCAGCCGTCCGTCCGTCCGCTGGTTGTCTAGCTGGCTTGCTGGTTCCGCTGTGCTTCCATGCTGCATTCGTTACAGAAAATGAACCAAACAGCGGCCCGCTGACCCACTGGCTCTAACTGTCCCTCCTTCTTGCTCCCACTGCTTCGAAGAACGTCTTCGAAAAAAGGCACCTGAGCTGGTCGGCCCCCTCTCCTCCCCCATGAGTGTTGTCACCATCACAACTATCAACAATTGCCATTTAGTTTTTTACTAATCAAATGACCACAGCAAACCGTTCAATGTCCTTTCTATCCATTTTATTTCTATGGTTGGAGTGGTTGCGTGAGCAGGTCAAAGCATCGCTGGCTTCATACCTTTCATACATCTGACTTAAGGTGTACAGCAACAATCTGCAGTACTGCTGTATTGCTCAGGTGCATGGTGTAATTGTGCGTGCGCACGCACGCACACAAACACACACACACACACACACACACACACACACACACACACACACACACACACACACACACACACACTCTTTCCACTTACACACAAACACCTTTTTCTGTGTTGGACTTCCAGAGGGAGAGCTAATTCCCCCGGAGACTGTGGCAATAAATGAGGTTGGGATGGCGGCTGAATGGGAGGGGATGGAGAAAGAGGTTAGGGAGCAAACAGGAGACACTAATGAAGTATGAAGGGCTGAGCCTGGCCGCATGGTTCCTGCCAAGCACCAGCAGGCCCCCCTTCCCTGAGCTCCACCTGCCCCAGGGACACAGAGAGGGAGGTGGGTCTCTTTAGAGAGAAAGGATTGTAAAGCTTATGCTGAATTAAAAAGAGCAAAAGCTATTTTTACATTAGTCTTCATCTTCGGCATTTTATTATAATTACACTGCAGTTTTTATCCAAGGGGAGCATTTAAAGTTTGTCCCGCTCTCTTCTCAACATTTCACCCCTGTGTACCTGGCACTTTGTAGAGGTACTTAAAAATGGCATTGCAAAAATGTCAAACCTATTACAGTATCACTCGCAGAGCCTGCTTTTAACTGTGCTCTTAAAACTGCTGTTAAAACATGCCTGTCCTCATAAGAGCCCACACACTTGTGCATGCACTCAAGTCCACCCATGTGTGTGGCATGACCACAATACCTTGTCTTTCAAGCACAATTGTTTTGTAAGACGCCAGCCTCGACCCTGCCTACCACCTTGTCTAACCCCGTTCTGCTCTATTAATGTTGGCTCACCATTTAAGCAGGAAGTGAGCTTATTTAGCTGACAGCACATCATCTGTGGCTGCTTCATATCTGCTCCATCTACTACTCTTGTATCATTCAGAAATGAATCAGGTCCACCATCATTAAGGAAATTTCAGCAAGCGGCAAGGAAGCTTTCCAGAGGAGCCTTATGCATAAAAATAGGATACGTGGACATGGACACTCTCTGTCTGTGCAAACCAGAACAGGCCAAATAACAGCATCAATTTCGGTGTATGTTATTACCAATTCTTTAAATTGAATTTGTTCACTTAAAGGTCCCATGGCATGAACATTTCACTTTATGAGGTTTTTTAACATTAATATGCGTTCCCCCAAGCTGCCTCTGGTCCCCCAGTGGCTAGAAATGGCGATAGGTCTAAACCGAGCCCTGGGTATCCTGCTCTGCTTTTGAGAAAATGAAAGCTAAGATGGGCCGATCTGGAATCTTCTCCTTATGAGGTCATAAGGAGCAAGGTTACCTCCCCTTTCTCTGCTTTGCCCACCCAGAGAATTTGGCCGCCCATGAGAAAGAGAGAGACATCATGGCTTTCAAACGAGCAAAGTGGCAGTTGGTCAAGGCCACACCCCCAACCTCCACCTTGCCCCCCCCTCCTCAATAGCTACAGACAGAAATGGCACATACTAAGGAAAGCTCATTGTGGGACTGGCTCTAGTGGCTGTAATTCTGCATCAAGGCTGAATTATGGGAAAGAGACTTCAGATAGAGTATTAGGGGGCCACTAAGGCCTACGTAAAAGCATCCAAAGAGCACCATGTCATGGGACCTTTAAAATAATTTTAAAAATGTAGCTGTGAATGACCTGAACCATAACAATTTTCACACTCCTCTAGTCCACACCAGTAGTTTTGGGAGGGCTTCCTCTTTTCATGTGGCAGGACATGACTGAGAAGTTAATAGTGCTAACTGTGCACTCCCACTGTTTTTGATAGTACACAACATTTATCTGTGCACATAAAAACTCACTCACAAGGTTTCAGAGGAGGCTTGAGCAGAAAGTTTGTCTCATTTCACAACATGTTAATTGGAGTCCGACTCACATCCCTTCCGTGCAGGTGGAAGAAGGAAGTAGAGTAAGTAGAAGTGAGAACAAATACATAGAAAAGAAACAGGATGTGTATTCACTGTGTGTTTGTCAGCTGTATGATAAGTCGAGAACTTCAGCTACGGGCATTTGCATTTAAAATTTTCACCGTGCGTAGTGCCAGGTGTGTATGCATATTTGTTTGTGCACTTGAGTGTGCGTGTGTTTTGTTGTTTCCGTGTCGCACTACAGTACATACCTGTCGGTGCATATTCTTAACATGCATCAGTGAATCCACATCTGTTGTCATGGCTTTGTTTTGACATGCCCCGAACATGTCAGCAGGGTGGTGCTCTCCTGGCACTGGTCTGTCAGCTGTCGATGACTGGCATGGTCTTGACGTGTCCCTTTTTTGACCCCTGACTTTCCCATTTGAAAAACCAAAATCCATTCCATTTCCAGTATTCAGTCATATCTATATTCAACGACAGTATTCTAAAAACTCTGAATGCTTTATTAAAATAAAATATATTAATGTGGGGTTAAAGGTGGGAATGAAACATAAACTGCACTTATCAAACCCCTATGTGTTTTGCATTGTTTACAACGCCAGCCATTCAATTTTTGCATTTTTGTGGAAGTGAATATGGTGTGCATTCCAGGCTTGACAGTGATGGTGGTTTGGAGCTTTAAGAAAAAAAGCCTGCATCTTCTGCTTGGCTTCATGCCAGACAGCGGGACAAATAAATCTCTAATGGGGACAAACATCCCACTGAGGGTATGGTACAAACATCAAACAGCCCACCACACTTTGAATTGAATCCAGGTTTTCCAAAACTGGTCGACTAAGCTGATGACAGAAGTGAAAAATGAAATTAGCTTGCAGTGTTGACTGTGATGGGTATCAACTGCTGTATAACCAAACTTCTTCTTTTTCAAGGATTAAAAATGTCCTTGTATCATAGTACTGTAGCATTTAATTTTATTAAAGTCAGAATTCTGTAATTGTGACACCTGATCAGTCCATCATGTTCACATTAAAGGAACATCATTATGCCATCAAGGCAGATGCAACCATCACCCGTGTGAGGACTGCAGATACATTTTGTGTGTGTGACACTAACGAAACATGGCCAAATAAATGGGCTAGTAGTGAAAGGTGGAACAACGGTTTCCCTTGCAGTTTCAGTGCTAACTTGTAATAAGTGCTCTGTGGCCTGTTTTCCTTATCCCTCTCATTAAAATGTCCTTAATCTGCATTCTCTCCTCCTTTGCTCCTCCGCCCTCTCTTTTTTTCTGTGAGTATATGTGTATCTGTAACTATGTATATGTGTGTGTGCTTGTACATGTGCGTGTGCCTGTGTATGCCAGCTCAGGACTAGGCCCAGGGAGAGATAATTAAATAATAACTCTTATCAAGCCACTGCAGACTGAGTGGAGCTCTCTCTTTTGCTCTTTTTCGCTTTTCTGCCTGCTTGTCTTTGCTGCTGCTCTCTCTGCCACAGCACTCCTCTCTCAGGCTGATTCCCTGACTGATTCTTCCTGCCACTCAGATGCTGCTGCCAGTGCTCATGATGCTGCTGCTGAAGCGTACAGTGCAAATCCAGCTGTGGTGTACCAGCAAATGCAGCTAATTCTCACCCAGGTTGCTTAGTTGTTCTGTGGGGTCTCTACTGTATAAGTATGGGTGCATGTGGTATGTATAGAACAGACAGTTAAAGTTACACTGAAGCTTTTATTTGGAGATTTAAATGCAATAAGGGGTCTTTAGACTGTGGAAGATGAAAGTCTTCCAAACAGTGGCCTCCGCCTCATTATGGATCCAGAGCTGCTCCTCATCCTAGAGATACATTATTCACAACATGGCTCAAATGAATAATATTCTTTTTAACCCCTGTGCATCCCTTTATCTCTCCATCCCTCCAACATGCCTCACCCGCTGTGGTGAGGGTGTAGGAAGTTGACTGCAGTGAGATTCCTGTGACAGAACCTTAAATACAGTAGGACAGTTTGGTGTCAGCCCACTAATAAACAGTGAGTCTTTTTTTACCAAAGCTTTAATAGGCTTCCCATGGTTACTGCACATCTCATTTGTGCTGTAACAGGGGTTTGATTATTGGCTGGCACAATCAAGATGCATCCCCCCCCGCCGCTCTCACTTTTGCTTTTATCTTCTTTTTCTCTCTTTTTGAATTACAAAAAAGTTCATAACAGAATATTTTCATGCAAGTTAACTTTTTCCGCACATCCTTAACTCCCCCCTCAGTCTCTCTTTCTCTCCCATCTTCCTGTCCCCTCTTTCTTTTTCTATTGTCTTTCCCCTCGCTCATTCACTGCCCATTTCTCACCTCTCTCTATCTCTGTGTGTCTGCAGTGGCCGAACCATATAAAAAGAACATTAAAAAGAGATGGGAGGGATACGGTGAGAGAGAGAGAGAGAGAGAGAGAGAGAGAGAGAGAGAGAGAGAGAGAGAGATGAAGGAGAGAAGGTGAGGAGAAGGTAAAGGTGTGAGGCAGAGAGCAGCGGAAGCCTAAGTGATGCTGACGGGGACACATTTGCTCCAGAGCTGTGGAATTGTGTTGTGTGAAATTGAAACGGCGGAGCATCAGGAGCAGTTATTTGCAATAAATTTCAACTGATTCAACACTTTGAAGGCGCCCCCCTACCACTGCCATTCCCACCATTCCTTCTCCCTCGTATTTTTCAGTTACCTCTAGCTATAGACTCTCTTTCTCTCATTCCCTTTGTTTCTCATTCTGTCTTCAACCGTCTCAGTCTCTTTCTTGCTTTGCTGTGCTCCTCTCCTTCCTTGTCTATTTCCCTTTTTTTCAACTGTCGTTGCACTGCTGGTATCCCTTAGGCCTGCTGAGCGTTGTGTCCAAGCCTGACAGCTGACGCCCAGGCTTGGCTCCTCCACCACAGGCCTCTCCCATCCTCATCTCCCCCCTTAGCATCACACTAAGCAGCAGTGACAGGCACCGAGTCTGTCAGCCAGTCAAAGAGCAGAATTAATTTGTTTGATTTCACACCTTTTCATTTAGCCACCCACCCAGTCAAGGAACGGGGTGTCAACGCATCCAATAAATTTTGCACGCATGCTATTGTTTGGAGGCTGTGGTTCGGAGTGGGATTGGGAGGATGCCAACCAGAAGAGGGGGAGGACGGGGAAACGTTAGCACCTTTCATACAAATTTGATTTGACAATTAAAATACAGTACACAAATGTGCATAAATGCGCATGCTATAATAAAATTCATAAGTATATCGCAATAAGCTCACAATATTTATTTCTATTGCAGCCCTAATTACAGTGTAGTTACAGTCTTTCTAATAATAAAAGGCCATTTCCAAAATCATTTTGCACCAGCCAATCGTACAAGTCTATTGGAGCTCTGAAGGCCTAATGATAACATTGCCCACAGACCTGTTACACACAGAATGGGAAGTGACATGGCGTTTAGCACCGCAACATCATTGTCTGAGCCTGTAAGGTTTTGAAGGAGCTCACAGATACTGTGATTAAAATATAATTATTCCACATTCTTCACACACACACACACACACACACACGCACACGCACACACGCACACAGCGTGAGAGAGAGAGAGAGAGAGAGAGACTTAAACTTAGATGCTCATGTAACTGAAAAAAAAAGAGAAAACAGATGTGCAATTCCAATCAATCCTCTGCACTAAGAATGGCCTCAACTCCACTCCAGAGAGCCATTCTGAAAGCAATATCCAATCTAGCCGGTGAATTTATGTTCTACTTCCAGCAACAGATAGTACAGCTACAGTTGCCCATTGGGCATAATGATACATTTGAATAAGATATAATAAATAAGATCTACAGTATATTTACTCGGGGGACCTCATCTCGCTTGGCAGTGGCAAAGGGGTGGTTTTCACCAATGTCACACTTTCCTGCTCGGGGCCTCAGAGCTGAGACATGGTGCTGAAGTGTGCATTTCACGCAATGATTCCTCTGATTCAAGTGCCTGGCTGGCTGAGGGCATGTTTGACTGGCAGGGAAATATGGGTTGTGGGGATAGTTTTCCTCCAGTAAAGAAGAATTATAAGAAATATTCAATTACCCTGGGAGTGTTCCACACCACTTTGACTGAAGGCTAGGTGATACGGCCAGAAACCCCCCCACAATCTCTCTTTTTCCAAGCTTGGGGACAACTCAAGGAGAACACTAGAGCAGATAGAGGTTTGTGTTTTATGGATTTAGTGTCATTCACTTAATCTCAGGTCTTTCATATGCTTTATAAAGTCACATCACAACACTTTTTGTGATCAGGCGAGAGAATAGCTCATGAGAATTTAGCTTTAGTCACTGCTATGATAACATTAATGTTATCTGATAACATTTTATGTTGGTATTTTGAGATAATATATTTTTTGGATCAGCTGTAGAGTAAAAGTCTTTTGCAGCGTCCTTACATCCTTCTTATGTATAATAGTTTGAGTTGTTATTTGCCATCGCACACAGGCAGTCCTTGCATCTTGTTTGGGTACGTAGAGATGTAGGAGAAGTCTAACATTTTATTTGGAGTGTGTGTCCAAGTGTTTAGACTTAATTACACCATATTACTAGTCCTAGGAACTCTCCATTGACTCTGTGACTCATACCGACTCCTAAGGGAAATGTTAACATGCAATATAAACTACAATCCTTTCCAATAATTATACCAGACCACAGAATCACTTGTATCAGCAGGCATTAAAATTGTGTTAATCCATGCCTCTGTTTTTGTATTAATATTGATGTGTTCATAAAAAAGCTGGGTTCTTGATTAGTAAGCCCTCCAGGCCTTTGATAGAGGGCTGTAGGGATTTCTGAAAAATGCATGAAACATAAAAGTAATATGAAAAGTTTATTAACTCTAAATATTACAGTGCCAAGTGCACATGCACACAGTGATAATTAAAAAAACACTTTTTACATCCCTGTGGAACACACGGCTTTATTTTACAAGCCTTTGTTATTGTTTCCTACATTCTTTGTTTACTTCTTACAGCACATGTGGTGTGGCGGCGCATAGATGCCCTGTGACGCCTGAATACATGCATGGAATTTGTTCTTTTTTTTTTTTAAATATCTTTTTTGAATCAAGGTGAAGTAAACAAAGAGGTCAATTTGCATTTTTTTCTAAGCATACACCCTGGAGTTCTGTCACTTTGTCCTGAAAGACGCTGGGGAGGAGGCTGAGGTTGCGCATCACTGACAGGCTAGCACTAGCAGCTCTCTAAAAGCACTGCACTCACTCAATGCAGGGAGCTAATGTGTTTGACCCCTCTTTCCCAAAGGAAGTGCTTCACTACGCTTGCAGATGAATGAATCAGCATGTTTATAAGAGCTCCTCATCAGTCACACCATTTTCTTCCTTCCGTTCTTTTTAATCTTTGCTTTCTGTCTTCATGGTGTCCTGACACAGTGATACTAAACAGTCATTAGCTGAACTCTACTATATTGTCAGGGGGATTTGAGTTGAAGTGATGTCATACTTTTGATTCTAAAATAAGAAATAGAGGCACAGTCTGCACATAGCAATGGTAAAGTAAGAACCAGCTGAAGTCCCTATACTGGTCTCAGATCACTGTTCAGTAAACCATCTGGCCTTTTGGATTTATTCAGTCTCAGTTCTTAACCTCTTCTAAAGGCACATATGGACTGTTTGTCAGTTTTTCATCCCCTCTTTCTCTTTTGTCTCTTTTGCACCAGGCACTGGAGGCTGTGTTTTAATATTCCTCCCATATGAATCTTTCGTAAGATGTTCACAAAGGCCCAGTTCATTCTTAGCATCTGCTCACATGGTGACAATAAGAGTTCACAAAATGTTGACTCTTCAGGCTCTCTCACTACACTGCCCCCCTGGTCTCTCTCTATCCTTTTCCCAAGACACTTTCCATATCTATTGTGATTCTTTTCTGTTTGTCTCATTTTCAAATATATTACACACTCCCTGCTCTTATCCATTTCCTCTCTTGGCTCTACAGTTGCTCTTTTCCCTCTGCAGGAAATGGCTTTATGACACAGCCAATGGCATCTGCAGTTTCATGTTTGCATGGATACTTGTGGAATATTTTTGTGCTACTGTTCGTTTGAGCTTGTGTGTGTGTGTGTGTGTGTGTGTGTGTGTGTGTGTGTGTGTGTGTGTGTGTGTGTGTGTGTGTGTGTGTGTGTGTGTGTGTGTGTGTGTGTGTGTGTGTGTTTGGGAAGGTCCTCTGGTCGAATCCCCATGCTGGTCTTTTTATGTGTAAGGTTTTCAAGCTTTCCCCGTGGATGCGTCCGTGTCTTCCTTTTTACTGTGCAAAGACATTCAGCTTAAGTAAAGTGGAAACTCTAAATTGAATCATCAGGTGTCATTCTGACTGTAAATATGTTTGTCTCTTCGATAGACTGGTTATCTATCCATGGTGTTCCCTTGCTTTTCATCCAGTCCTTGTCGGAATGTAGGCTTCTGAATAGGAATAAGCTTAGAGCTAGAACAATAAATGGACAGTGCCGATATGTCAGCTGATATTAGTTAGGTTGTTGCAGTTTGTATCTTACTGTAGCTGTAAAATGTCCCACTTTGTAGAAAAAAAGAATATACACAGCATATCCATCAATTCATAGTACTGTATATACACGGGGTATTGGAACTATTTTGATATTTCGTCCTTATGCGTCTCCATAGTAACCTTTTATATGAACAGAGAAACTGAAAAACCCAGACCTTTTTGAAGCATGCGGACGAGGTCAGTAGTAAAATGGCTAGCTCGTGTCACCCCCCCCTCCTGTCACCGGAGTGAATGAGCGATGAGGGTCAGTGCTCAGGTTAAATGACCAGGCTCAAAACCCATCGTGCAAGCAGCTAGTCACTCTAACAGTTGTTGTGGCAAAAAGCATGCCCACATTCACCCCTCTCCCACACACTTGTACATATATTCATATTCACAGATAAAAATATAGAAAGTAGTATCACACGCTCAACCAAAGATGGATGGATAGAGATAGATACGTGCATTCACATACACACTCAGACAGAACCACACATTGGGGATAGGTAAGTGAGCCTATCCCTCTACGGCGACGCTGCTCAGCGATCAGTGAAATGGAGTGTTACTCAGCTCAGTCTGAGCTTTATTCTCTCGTCTCTCTTCCACTGAGACAGAGACAGAGCCAGGTCCACCACCAACACTACATAGATCCTCATCCTCATGGGTGAGCAAGTCCAGTTGACTCAGATAACTTGATAGTAACTTTTGGGGCCGTGTGTGTCTGTGTCTGTGTGTGTGTGTCTGTGTGTCTGTGTTTTGGTGTTAGTATGTGTATCAGTTTGGTCTGTAGCAGAGGGCGGTGTCAGTTCTAATCTGGGACAAAGCAGGGATGGAAAGGTCAACTCTGCAGTGAAACACAGAGAGATATATACACACACACACACACACACACACACACACACACACACACAATACAGACAGAGACAAGCACACATAGCTGGATTGAAAAGCAAACACACAAAAGAAGATATTTATGGGAAACATGACTCATGTGAAAAGGTCAAGATTCACACTGGGGATTTGCAGGTGTGTGTGTGTGTGTGTGTGTGTGTGTGTGTGTGTGTGTATGTGTGTGTGTGTTTGTGTGAGCAGACAAGAGTGGAAGCAATGACAGTGCCTCTATGTGCTTTTTGGGAGCCTTGTGATATTCCTCATGGGAGGCAAAAAGGCAATGTAACAGAGAAGCGAGAGGGAAGCAGAGAAGAGGGAATGGAAAAGGGAGAGAGCCAAGAGAGTTGAGTGTGAATTTCCTTAAAGTGCTCCATTTGGTGAATCATTATTTTCACTAAAGCCACAAAGAGCGTTTTGTTCCCCAAAGGAGTCACTCCTACCCACTCTCCCCTGCCTGTTCTTCTCCATTCCTTTCTTCCCAGAATGCCAGCTAGTGTCTATCATTTGTTTGTTTTTCAGATGACTTTTTTGCACTTGGACCTCAGGGAATGTCAATGATCTTTTAAGATTTACCTCAAACCTTTCAGTGTATTCATCATAAATAATGCATTGTAAAAAAGACCAAATTAACATTCCATTTTCAGTACATTGTCTGCTGCCCCTCTTTTGCCTATATTCATTTTTCTCAGTGAAGACTGCTGATCCAAGCTGTTAGATTATGTCTGTGAATTCATAGAACTATATTGCTTACTCATGCATATCTGTCGTGGCGGTGATTGTGTCCTCCCTGTTGGATCTGGCTGCAGCCATACAATCAGCTCAGTGTGATAAATAGGAACACAGAGAGAACAAACCTTGCTGTCACTACAAATAAACATCTGTGGGGGTGCCTTAAGGCCAGCAGAGGCTTTCTCTTACACATAAACACATTCGATAACACACATCCAGAGACGCACACATTGACACACAATATTCCTCCTCCCACTGATTCAGTTGTTCAGAAGGTTACTATCCTCTCCTGCGCATTATTTCGATCTGTAGAAACAAACGCCTTCGCTCCCTCTGGATTTTGAGATAAGCAGATTGAATTGTCTTTTCAGGGAAGACAAAAAAAGCTCAGTCCACACAAAGGTTTTTAAAATGGCACCACCGCAGTGGTAGAAAAGAGACTGAGCTCACAGGAGCCTCCAATCCTATGCCTCTTAAGGCCAGAAAATGTCACTTCCATATCAACGATAAAGACATGCAAATTCCTACCCAGGTGATTTAGCCTGGGTTTTACATCTGGGTGTCCTGCCGGCATGTGACTGCTCCACTGGCTGAATAATTTCTTCTTGTTTGCTGGAGTTCTTTATTCATATACAAAATCCCAGCACTGTCACCTCTATTTCTTCATTTAAGAACAAGACATCAGTTTCTCTCCACTTTGGTTGTTGGATGGCAAACATTTCATTCCTGGTTTAACTTGGTGTCAGCTGTGTTTTGCTCTTTTGCCTCGCTCTCTCTGTCTCTCTTCATCTCTGAGAACAAGGCAACGATCAGCAGACTGCGTGGCTCCACCAAGCGCTTGAAATGCTAATCAGAATTGATCTGGATGGGGATATTAAAAAAACAGGGGTGATTGCTGTCACAGTGCTCAGTGTGGGGCTGATTCAGAGCATTATAAATATTGATGGGGGCTGCCCGTCAGTGATGGCACGTCACTGGCAGTCCCGTAATTACCCACTGAGCGCCGTGCACAGCAACCTGTACAAGTGATTGGTTCAGACACACACACACAAACGCACACAAAGTGTTGGACCAGTGAAAAGCCTAATTGAAAACAAACCGTGGTGGTGATGTGTGTAGTGAAAGGGTTGATTAGGCTACACACGATTACCTAGTTGAGCTCTATCAGGAGATCTAATTGAAGATGTCCTGTCTCTCATCGGCACAGCTGGAGTCACTAGAGGCAGGTGTGTGTGTGTGTGTGTGTGTGTGTGTGTGTGTGTGTGTGTGTGTGTGTGTGTGTGTGTGTGTGTGTGTGTGTGTGTGTGTGTGTGTGTGTGTGTGTGTGTGTGTGTGTGTGTGTGTGTGGCTTTAGACTGTGTCATACACATTATTAACAGAGCAGTATTGACAAGAAAAATTGTAATATGCAGATCAGTCTCAATAACCACTAATGGAAATATAATGAAGGCATTTTTTATTTCCTTTTTGAATAATACCATGAAAACTGTGAACCATCAGTAATCATTTTGTAAATGGTGTTTATATAGAGAGGTACAAAATTATAAGCTAAATTACCCTAAAATGCGGCCACTATTTTGTGGATTGTGTTAGTTGGAAACCTCTGAATCTATAAAATGTGTTTTTGTTTACTTCTCCACAGTAGGCGAGAGAAACATTTTTATCGTTGGTTCAACACAGACAAAAATGTTCTCTTTCAAGTCTCACATTGGCTTTTGAAAATGTTCTCTTGTCAGTCTTTCTCACTTTTCTCAAATACACACATGCACACACTTGTCCTTATCAGCTTGAAGACACACAAGTTTCTCATCGACTCCAAACCGACGCAAGTAACATCTTCTAAGATGACCCCTGGACACAAACAGGCTCCCTCCTCCCCCTCCCGCCTTTTGAAGGGTGCCATCGGCTAAGCAAGGCACGTCTGTATTGATGCACATAGTTGGCAGTCTGCAGACAAGATGCACAGAACATCCAGGGCCATGGAGAAAATCAATGGTTCCCATCTCTGCTTGCTCCTAACTGATTTGAGGGCAGGCAACGGATACTGTTTATTACTTCATCATCGGCTCTGTCCAAATTATTCATTGAGGTGCAGCATCATAATCCACTGCCTCCTTAGGTCAGGTCTGATTGTCCATAGTTCACGTTACCATTAACTGCAAACTGTTCACACTCTGGCAGTGTCTTTTGGCCTACTTTTGGCATCAATGATTAAGTTCAAGCTCAAGAGATCAAAGTTTCACCTCTCTAAAGCATGAATGTAACATTTTGATTCTATTGGTTTTGGAGGAAAAAGAACTTTTGAGATCTGACATTTTGAGTTGATCTTATGATTCAAGTTGTGCACAAATAATTTGACATGCTGTTCAGTGAGATAACTTTTATGTGACTGAGCCTGTTGATGTGATATGTTTCAGATCTGTCAGCGCTTATATTCCGACGCAGAGAGGTGCATTTATTTCGACAGAGAGTAATTCAATCAGTGATGCCGATAGTTGTAAACAAGCCTCTGTAGATATTGTCTCCAATCTCCCACTTGATGATGCTGCAAGTGGCTGAGATGTCACCTGCCACAGTAGAGAGAGGGTGCATGTGCCTGTCAGCCTCCCTGCCTTCCCCTCCAGCTGTCAGCCATGGCCAATTCTAACCAGGAGAAGCAAGGCTAATTGAATCCTAAACACTTCTTCCTCCTGCTCATCCCTGTCTTTCATTTTCACCGCCCTGAATCTCCCGCCTTCACTGCATCTGCTGGATGGGTTAGATGGCTCTGACATTATGCTTTAGAGTTTATAGTTAATTAATTCATAATCCACTGTTCCACAGGTATGTTTTAACATTAAAACATGATTTATAAAATCATGCCAACAATTACAGTATTAGGCTATTTTAATAGCTTAGTATTAGGGATGCACTGATCCACATTTCTTCACTTCCGATCCGATCCCGATACCTGAATTTGGATATCGGCCGATACCGATACTATTCCGATACCAGAGCTGTGCTTGCTTTAATATTATTATTATCATTATTGTTGTTTTATATGATGCTGAAATAAACTACTCTCAACATTAGTCAGCATTTACAGAAATGTTGATTAATGTGCATTGTCCTAATATAAATAAATAAATAAATCTTCTTCTTCTTCTACGTTTTTCATGTTGGTTTTGAGTGGCATGCACCCCAACTAACCTGGAAAACCGTAACGTTAATACAGCATGTCGGAGGAATACAGTGTTCTCCTGCAACGGGAGTCAGAGGCAGAGAGACCGTCACCGTTAGCGTTCGCTAACGTTAGCTTCTTGTCTCATCTGGGGTCTGATAAACCGTAAATTCATCAAAGTCAGTGTGCCCAACGCTATTTTCCAAAAAACTATAACCTCTCTGAATTACGGCTTTGCAAACATTGCATTTTGCTGTCTTGCTCTTCGGTGTTTCCAGTGTAAAGTATATCCACACAGCGGACATGTTGGCTAGCCACAATGCTGCTTAATGCTATCCTGCTAGCTGGCTGCAAACTGTGGAATGGATTTCCTGAACGGGGCGTGCCTCATAACTGTCTCATTGAGCCGTGCCTCCGTTAAGGAAATCCATTCAACAGTTTGCAGCCAGCTAGCAGACTAGCCAGCAGGAATCACCTGTGGAGTCATTTCAGCAGACAACGTTAAAGCGCAGACATGGCTCATGGATATCGGAAATCTCCGCAGGTTGGATCGGGAAAATCCGATACGTGAATAATGCTGGTATCGGTCCCGATACTGGATCGGATCGGCCCCATCCCTACTTAGTATTCTATGCAAAAATACTATGTATAAAGGCTTTCGGTCGCCTTACATGTTATTTTAGGACCAGTTGCATGCAACTTCATTTTATACAATATATGTAGTGGGGGGGTCCCTGCTCCATCTCTCTTTCAGTTAAGGGGTCCTTGGCTTAAAAAATGTCGAAGACCCCTGCTTTAGACTTTGTGATTACTTTGTTTTCTCGGGCTCCCCATTTATTTATCTTTCTTTTCTCCCCCCGTCTGTACCTCTCCTCTGTCCTCCTCTCATCACTTTTATCTCTAGTGGTTCCGTCTCTCCCTTGGCCCAGGGCTTAATTGCCGTTATCCTATTACTGTTTTAATGGTCCGTTAGCACTGAATTTGGTTGATGAAAATGTACGAGCGGAACCGTTAGTGCGTTCCTCTCTCAAAGCAGAGACTGGCATAAACAGATGTCAGCACAACTTTCATTCTGTGCTGTTTTTCTCGCTTTTCTTCTTTTGTACATATAAAGAAAATTTAATGGTCTGCTTCAAAGCTGTTGGGGTTGCGATCTCAATCTTGGCACAGCTTTCTGCAGTTTGCTGGGCCTCAAGGCCGAAGCGCTTACTGAAGTCAAATAATTTTCAATAGAATAAAGTACATTTATGAATAAAACAACCACAGTAATTGAACGAACAGCTCCCCCTCAGAGCAAAGTTGAAACTCGTACTTCTTTTCAGTTTTTTTTTTTCTTCAAAAGCTTTAGCCCCTGCTCAAGCAGACAAATAAGAGCTGTTTGAAAGAAACCTGTATGAATATCCATCACACTTGGGGGTCAGAATCCTCAGGCTCTGATAGATAAAAAGGCTCTGATACAATGGTCAAGGTGGGCCAGATTACAAGTGATTCCAGTTATATGCCGCAAAGGTTTGATCATTTGTATGACAACATAAAATAAAAATGGGGAGACCTTTAACAGTCAGTAACCTTTCCTGGAAGGAATGTCTGCATATAAGAGGACAGGAAGGCATTGGTAGAGAGGGAGCATTTCGTCCCTCCATCCTGAGGGTCAACTTTTAACTAATGACAGATGAGCCAAGGCTCCACTCTGTCCCCACGGACTGTGTTGTCTGATGTTAATGGCCTGTGATGCTCTGATAGCATGTCCAGAGATAAATCATTCAGAGGTCGTCGGGGAAGCTGTCACTCACACTCCCTGACGAGTGTTTGTCAGATTCTCCTCCAATTCCCTGTCTCGGCCTCTCGCTGTCTGTCCATTCTTTTCTCTCTGCATTACCTTTATCTCTCACTCTCTGCGTCTTTTCCAGGCTCTGTCTCTCTCCTCTTGTTTTAGACCTTTCTCTCCGTCTGGTCACCCCTCACCAACACTGCCCACTATGCTTGGCATAAAGTGCTAAGTCAGGCTTTAACAGGCTATGATGTCAGATGTAATGGGAACATTTCATTTTATTAAACATACCCTCTGTCCACTGAGAAAACCATTGTTGTTTTGATATTTAAGGATTAATTATTAATAAACAACGTTACACTTGTTGCAGGCTGACACACTGATGAGTACAAGCACAAAAAGTGGCATGCACACACGTGCCACACATATACATACACAAACACACATACACTGCAATTTCCCATGACAAACACATCTAATGAAATAGATTTCCAGTAATTACTGCTGTCATCGCATATTCCCCCTTCTCTTTATTTTCTCCTGGCTGTTGTGGCTTTAAGTGGCTGTTCTGTGGAACAAGACAAGCAGTGCTCCATAATGAAGTGTTTAATATTTGATGCCATTGGATTTCACAGCTAATAAAAGCTGCGTGTGTGCCTCCATTAGCCCTCTGTCCAGGCTTGAGAATAGTGCTGCATGGCTGCACAATGTAAAACACAATCCGTCCACTGCCAGCTAATGGGGCAACCCAAAAATCTGTCATGATAGAAAGTAACAATACATACGCTATGCTAGAGTTTTACAATCACAGATTATAAATTATTCACACCAGTACTTTATGCTGTTTTGGTGCAGGGCTGTTTGTGCCAGGGGACATGGAGATATTTTGTAGGAGGAGAGCCTCTGTGGAGTGTTATCTGTTTGAGAATATTGGAGAGGTGTGAGACCATTCCCTGTTACGTCTCTCTGTGTGTGTGCAAGTATCTCTGTATTTAGAGAGAGAAAGTGAGAGAGAGGGAGCAACAAGAGAAAAAAGAGAGAAGTGAAAAGACAGGTCTTGATCTCTTGCAGTATTGATGCTGCCAACGTTCCGCTGCCATTGCAACTTTCAGTAGAGAAAATAAATATAACAAAACCGAGGCATACCTGTATTTATAATTGAATTCAGAAGGATGGATACTTGTATTTTTTATTTTTTTCATGTAATCTGTATTTATATATGTATTCCTAACAGAAAACTTCTTTCTTTTACATGTCTTTCCTCCACCTTGCTTGCATCTTGGAAAACAGGTAAGAATAAAATGATTATTTCAAATGATTAGCCTCATCTCCTATCCTCCTTGGCTATCTCTCTCTTCTCCTTCCTTCGATCTTTCTGTCGTCTGCGTCATTAAGCTCCCCAGAGGAAATGGCAAAGGAAGTAAGTGCCAACAAATGTCAATGCTAACAGCAGTGTAAAGTCATGACAGCCATTAGTTTTGGACGGAAGAGAGAAGTGGTTGAAGGAAATCGTAGTTTTTGGTGGTTAGGTATATGGATGTGGCTTGCTTTGGCAGGCCCCATACTGTATTTATGTGCATTATTACCTGCGTTTGTGAAAAAACTCACAGTGTAATCAGTAATTAATAGCTGCCTGAATACTGAAACTCCCATTCCACTTTTATGTACTGTTATAATACTCATTCAGTCAAAAGTAACTCCTTGTGCGTAAAATGTGTCGTCCTGTGTGTATGTGTGTGTGTGTGTGTGTGTGTGTGTGTGTGTGTGTGTGTGTGTGTGTGTGTGTGTGTGTCTACATACAGATTGTGTGTGTGTGTCACAGCAAATGACTCTCGTATCGTGAAATGGGATCAGCAGCAGCCACACTGTTATGATGTAGAAGGTCTTTTATCGGCGAGAGCCATAGAGCCATACCCTCAGCTTGCATTTACCAAACTATTTGGTATTCACCCATCGCATTCCCATCGCTTTTATCTAGAGCTCCACCACTCCTCACTGCAGGAAGATCTTAGCACCTGCTTAATACGAGTCACGGAGCAATTCACACACCCAGTGCTTTCTCATGGTTATAGCTGTGGTGCTTTGACAACTATGTTGTAGGGTTATTTATTTAGGATGCTGAAATGTCAGGATGTAGTGAGGAAAGCAAAAAGCTTTAAATCAAATCATCCTATCATCCAAAAACACTTCCAACTGAAGTTAAACAAGAAGTAATATGAATATGCTCGTAGTGTAAGTAGCGGCCACATACATCTGAATACACATACAGCAGGTACGTATATAAGCTTTCTAATGAAGATCCAATCATGGAATCAGATGCACACAAAACAAATGGTGGCAGGAAGCTTGTGTTAAGAGGTAAACCGGTGCACCAATCGGTCACATTTTGTGAAGGAAATAGAAACCTCAGTTTGCCGTCTCCAGTACTGATGCAATTTATTATCGGCTGCAAATGTAATCCTGCTCACCAAGATGCATACTAGTGCAGGGGGGAGTATAATGCCTAACCGATCCCACACATGCTATCACAGCCTCGTGAGCATAAGTTGCATTTGAGGCGATACTGATCAGATATGCAGAGCGTTTAATTTGAAGATACTAGCTCTAAAGACTCTTATTCCCTGCTAAAGAGGTGGTGCTCCCCCTCCAATTATTTTTAGATTACAGCATGGGAATTAGATGGCATTAGAGCTATTATTTAGGGGGGAGTAAAGGTTAGAAAGACTCCCCGGAGCAACCACATTCAGCATAGTCATTAGCTTGGGGACTAGGGGCACTACAATGTACATTTGATTTTCATTTTCCCCGTTCTCATTATATTACATTCTCTCCATCTTTTGCATGGGGCAACGCTGCACAGTATAATCAACATGGAAAGCATTGCTGAAGAGTCAGTTCCGCAGTATTTAGGCCAGCAATTTATGCCATATTGGTGCTAAAAGTCAACCATGACCACCACATTTAATTATAGATTGAATGATTAGTACATTATAAAGCCAAAATACCTTTTGACATGCTTTGATTTGCCATATGTTACAGCATTAGAGATGGCTGCTGGTCTGCCGGGGATTGTGACACATCATGCCCCACACTTAAATATTAGTTATCAGACTGAAGTGCTGCCTAAGTCAACAACTCAACTGAGAGAAACTTGAGTTAGTGGTGAGGGTAAAAAGAAAAAAAGAATGTCAAGACTGAGGCAAAGAACGTCTGCAAAATAAACAGTCAAACTGAAGAAAACAATCAATCTGATGACAATATGGAAGGCATTTGGGCAATTCCTAAAACATTTAAAGAGATCAGTGAATTCTGAATGGAAACTTAAGTAAGATTCAAGCGCTCCAGGGGATACAAATGAACCATGCAAAGAGGTTAGGGAATTGAGAAAGAATGGATGCAGTAGAATCAAGGCTTGCTAAAAATGAAGATCATGAAATGATTATCAGTATGCTGGCGATCCAAACTCGGCGGAGTCAATTGAAAGTAAAACATGGACATTTTGAAAGCCGAGTCAGCATGAAGAATCTGAGGATCTTTTACTCCGTGCCTGATAATTATGAGTGAAATATCATGATTCAAGTTGTGAAGAGACTGATACGCGAGAAATTGGAAGTAGGATGTGAACTTAACAAATTAGGCATTCGAGCTGACGATCATTACGCTGACCTTAAAGCAGATGTGTATTTCACTTTGGGGAGTCACACTGTGAAATTCTCTGGGGAATAATTTTAAATGTATTATTCAATTTACACTAATATATACTTCCCAAATTATTAACGGTATGAGCTTGATGAGTAATATTTGTGTTTTATAACGTTATTGAGGCACACGCATGCAAAACAAAGATTGTTAAAAGCTTGAGCAGGCCATTGAGGGATGTGCTTGACGACCCCGTGAGTGTGTACACCATGTGATTTGCACCTTTTATTCTGCAGGGGGGAAATAAGGTGGATGAAAATCAAATACTTTTGTGTTTTTAAATCCCAAGTCTTCCCTCTGTTTTCCTACACGGAGACTGTGATGTCCTGCTGTCATGTTTCATATGTGATCAGAAAGCCCCTCTCTCCTTGATTCACCGATTGTTTGCGTGTGTGTGTGTGTGTCCAAGAGAGATACCTGACAGTCTCAAGGGTTTTGCTCAGGCCAACACTCAAAGTAAACAATGACAAAGCGTAACATCAGCTGTTTTGCCAAGCTGTCAGTCAGTAACAAGTGAGGAAGAGCAAAGATAGTCATAGAACTGTGGGCCAGTGAGGGTAACCCAGGATCTTTTGGTAGATAAATTGAGTATGATTATTAAGTATTATGATCTTGTGACTTTACAGAAGGCATTACGGTTTATTTCGTGCTACGCTACTCATCCGACTGCTAGTGATACAGTCACAGCAGATGTCCTGAGCCATCCACAAATCCAGCATTTTTGTCACCAATGCTGCAACACAAGGACAACAGAGGGGCTGGAGGAGATGGCAACAAACTGTGAAGTGAAATGATTACTATATAACCTCCGCTCCAGCTAACAAAGTGACATTATGCCCACAGAGTCCTTCTTTGATAGAGATTCTGCTAGTCAAACATCAAGGCAACAAGCCTTTGCAAAGCATCATTGAAAGGAAAATGGAGCATCCCTGCAAAGTCAATAAATTGTACACGTTTTGTAGAAAGGCCTTTATAAAGAAAAGTGTCATATTATTTGGTATCATATCAGTGTCAGTTAGCTTTAGAAGAAACACATTTTGTCCCAAACCAAGATGCAATTTTGAAAGGAATAGCCTACCTCCCATCAACTGTAACCATCGGGGACCACAGCCCTGTCCAAACACATTACACACTACAGCCCTGTCCAAACACATTACACACTCACTCATACTCAGTCACACAAGGTTATTGTTCCCTCAGACCTCAGCAGCTTCATCATCAGGCCCAGACATATTGTACATCAACTGATGGTTTCAGACTGATGAATGAGATATGTCATTCAACGGTAAACAGTATGATTTATGAAGGTGATTTCATGCTCTGCCTTCCCTCACATCTCTTCTAACTGCACTTTATTCTGTTCTGATGTTTATATAGATTGGAGATGCATAAAATGCTGCTCATGTAAATATTATTTTACAGCAGTATCTATAGTTAGAACAGTGACATATCTCCTCTCGTGGCACTTAAGTTTAATATTTAATACCAGTGCTTGGCTCCTGCATAACAACGCAGGTAAGCGGGCAATAGAATATATTAATGTGGAAATAGTTATTCCCCAAAACAGCTCCCTAGGTAACGATGACTAGAGAGAGACAGAGTGACGGAAGGGAAATGGGAGAAATGAGGGGGATCGCTCACCGTGCCAGAATACCAGAACATTTTCATTTCTTTGTTTCTGCAAGTTGTATTTTCTCCCAATTTTTTCTCGACTTTTATGTAGTCTGGGCTCAAAATAACAGAAGAAGCAATCCTTGATATGTAAGCTGCTATTGTGAGAGTCAGACATGAGAGTTGTGTGAGAAATCCCAGGATAGCTTCTCACAAAGAATCACTGGCATCCATGTGTGAGTGTGAAGAGAAAGCAGGGGGGAAAGTGGAAATATGCAGTAAGTGGAAAAATATTAAGAGCTGCCATCTCCGGTTGTGAACGAATTCACAATTTCAGTTATTTATTGGAGGAACTCACCCCGGATTAGATTAAGGGCTTTCCGTTGCTGCAAAAAAAAGAAGAAAAAAAAACCTTCCAACAGGCACCAAAGGCACCATATTTGTAGTATGTGTGATTAAGTGCACTTTGTGTGTGTGTGTGTGTGTGTGTGTGTGTGTGTGTGTGTGTGTGTGTGTGTGTGTGTGTGCATGCATTGCCTCGCCTCTGAAACAACACTGTGATTATCTTCTTGGCAGCATTTATCTGTGGCTTCCAGGAGATGATGACGAATGCCCTTCAGCGGTACATTTGTCGCTGACACATCACTATATGCATATTATAGAATATAATATAAAAAATGTACAACACATACATAGGACAGGAAAGAAGTAGGAAAATGGAGGGAAGGAGGGAAGGAAGGACGAGATACCAAATACCTAATGCAGATATTCGGCTACTGTAGCAGTAGGCGGGTTTGATTGATCGCCACATATCCTGTCAAGTGGAAAAAATGTTTACCAGCCATGTTAATAGTGCAACCGTAAAGGCATGTGCGTTTGTACTGGTTTGCGTTTTTGTTTATGCAAGGTATTACAGACGTGTATTCACCCAGACTTCCGGGTTGATTTATTAAGCATACTGCAAATTACCTTAAGAGTCACAAACGTATGCGTAGCCGCATGTTTTCAATTTAGTGGGGCGTTTACCAACACTGGAGATGCAAATGGGCACAGCCACAGTAGAGTTACTTAAAATGCACTATTGCTAATTAAGACCTGGTGCTACACTATTTACAGAAGAGAAAGTGCAGGTTCTCTGATAGTGAGCTTTAAATATGGGTAGAAGACACAAACATGTTTGAAACTGCAGTCATGGTCTTCTTTTCATTAGAGAGAAGGGTCTTTGGAAGGAAAGAGCTGCTACTAAATGCTGTTATCGTAACAAAAACTAATAAATTGAGTCTGAAACCTTGAAGCATGTCGAATGGTCAGTCTCTAACACACCAACTCAGAGATACCCTGCCTGTTAAAAAAAATAAAAATAAAAAACATATACCAAAGGCTTGCATACTTTCAAGGTTTTGCAGAAGTTGAGGCCTTCCAGAATTATGAAACTTCAACCCAATGGGGTGTTTTTGGTGGTTCTCCAATACTTTAAATTTGTTGGACCAAAACTTATTTGTGGTTGTCCTTCAAGAAAATCAATGCAGCAAACAGATATAAAAAATCCAATAGATAATGAGCTGATTTAATAATAATGTTTGGGATTTGACCTGTTCAATAATCCACTAAATAAACGAAAAAATCCAAAATCAAGTGGGAGGCAATGGAGGAACTGTGGTAGGGTAAGGAAATATATAATATCAAACACAAGTAAACACAGGTCAAATGACCATTGCTGGTCTTTGTGGTGCTGAACATGATGTACATTGTGTGTGTGTGTGTGTGTGTATGGGTGGGTGGGTGTGTGGACTCTCTCCTTGTCCAAATGGTGGAAAGAAAACCAGAGGTGGTTAGTAATGAGTTACATTTACTCCATTACATTTACATGAGTAAGTTTTTGAAAAAATGATGCCTACCAAAAAAAATGGACATTTCAGCATTCAAAAACTCATATCTCACTTGAGGAAACGTAGCAGTAAGTTTCCTAAATTAGTTTTTTTTGCTGTGGATAGGTGAATGTTTGTCTTTTAGGTTACATATGTTTTAAAGATTTCCTATATATAGGAAATGTTGCTTGTGTTTATTTATTATTATTTTATTTTTTAAGCACTTGAATTTACCTGGATTATTTTAATTTAAGCTATTTTGTAATTAATTTATTTATTTTAATTTATTTTATTGATTGGATGAACTATAATTTGCCTACAGATGATTATTTTGTATTTTTTTCTGTCTGATTGAATGCTTGTGTTAAAAAATAAATCAGACGTTACTCAACAGTTACTCAGTACTTTTTTACTCTTACAAATTATTTGGATGACTACTTTTTACTTTTACTTGAGTCATATTATTCTGAAGTAACAGTACTTTTACTTGAGTACAATTGTTGGCTACTCTACCCACCTCTGAAGAAAACACAGGAGCTCAATATATAATTAGTCAGAAAAGCAAAGACAGCAGCTGTGAATAATTTAAGATGGCAGTTTATGCAAATGGTCCAAATCTGGGACATGGTGCAGAAGGTGTTAGCATTTTACTGCTGACAGAATGAAACAGTGCGGAGTAGTATATGAGGTGTGCAGTCTGTACACGGCCAAAACACTGACAGCATCACTCCATTAGTTTCACATTTATTTTGGAAGGAAAATGTATCTTTTTCACAAGGATGTGGCACCTGTGTGCATGGTGTTACTGCGATGCCTCGTGATGCATTTAAAAGACAAAGAAAACACTTTCTTGCATACACCTTGGATGGCATGTGATCAGCCCGAGCTTTCATGACTGATTATGACACATTTAAATAAAATCTGTCATGAATCTTTATTTTATTTTGTAGTTCAGTTTACTTGTCATTGGAACACTGAAGTGATGGCAGATAGACATATCGCTGCTGCCTAGGGTCATTCTACATCAGTCATCGCCGGGTCTCTTGATGGCTACGGTCTCTCTTCACGATACAGAACAAAGCTGGAAGTCTTCTTAAAACTGAGCACTCACCTCTAGCACCGAAACATTAAAAGTAAAACTAGATCTAAGAGCTGAGCTGTTGATGCCATGGCAGCGAGTGAAAGCACCTTCTCTTCTACTGTCAAGTGTCTCATGGGAGAAAAGTTAGACTTCTGCTTACTTTGCTCAGAGATGACTGCATTCAAGTTTTAGGTAGACTTTATTACCTCTCTAATTAGATTCCAATTATGGAATTCTAATATGGATTATTACATGCAGTACCCGACACACCTCACCACCTACTGAATTCATTTGCTGGTGTTGAGCCATGCTCAGACAGCTGACGGAATGGAATTCAAAATAGGAGTCAATGAGAGAGGAGGGTGTGTGTGTGTGTGTGTGTGTGTGTGTGTGTGTGTGTGTGTCTGTGTGTGTGTGTGTGTGTGTCTGTGTGTGTGTGTGCACATATGCAGGATGATGCAAAGCTACATTTCCATATGATATTCCAGTATTATCGAGTTGCTGTCATTTAAATGTGGGGTTGACAGTTTCTGTAACCATAGACATGGCGTATTGGCTGGATATGCTCAATAATTATTGCCCTGTAGCGATCAAGAAGAGTGCCGAGCTTTAGCCAGCATAAAAGGGCCATTGTGGCCATGTCTTTGACGCTGACAACATTGATTTGCATGAATCAAGCTTATATGCCTATGAAGCTCAGACAAAGCAATGCGCCCTTAATCTGCTCAATCTATCTTTCTTTGTCTGTCTGTCTCTGTGTCTTTATTTTTTTTTCTCACTGCCTCCCTTTCTCAGTGTTTTACTCCGGCATCTCTCCCTCGCTCCCTAGCTACGCTTTTGTTTCTTGTGCTGTGCTAGTGGTTTTCTCAGTTTGACATTCAAACAGTATCCATAAACTACAGTATGCCTCCGCATCACTGCTTTGCCATTACCAAGGAATGCCATTTTGAATTCTAACATGTCAGCAGAATGAGGTTAAAAACATCAATACCCATAAATCCCCAATATCTGAATATGGATCCCAGTACAAAGGGACTGACCGCAGTAATAACAGCAACAGGGCTAAACTGTAAGCCAAAGCAGAAACCCCGGAATGCAACATTGCGTGCTATTATCTGTGTGTTTCAAAGCATGCTGGAGCTGAGTTATAGGGTTTTCTTAAGGATAAATGGATTCCAAAGCAAGATCCTTCCTCAGCAAACTGTTGTAGAAGTCACTGTTATAAGTATAGTCAACGATACTGAAAACTCAGCAAACTGCTGTAGAAGTCACTGTTATAATTATAGTCAACGATACTGAATATCATTTCCACTGTCAAACGTGGGGATACATTCCCATGAAAAGGCATGCAAATGAGTGCAGGAGGTAAAGGCAAAAGAGATACTGTTCAGGTGAAAACTAGAAAGTCAAGGATAGATAGATCATGAAGAGAGAGAGAGAGGGGGATAGTACCTGTTCTCTCTCTCTATCTCTCCTTTGTTTCTCACTCGGCCCTCTCGCTTTATGGCCACTTCACACTCACAACAGGGGGACTATTTGTTTCTCTAAGTGGATTTTCTTCTCTCATTGGGCATCTGAGAGAACGGGAACCAGAATGACAGAATGAGCACACACTTGAGCACACATAGTTCCAGAAACACATTTACAGACAAGTAGCAACCAACTTACACACGCATGTCTGCATGTGCACGCAAACAAACACAAAGTCGTATTACAGGAGTCCAGCACTGCCCTATTCAGCTATAAAATTCTTGAGGAGATGAGAACAAGCATGACATTTTGTAGTTTTTTAGCGTGATGAAAGGAGTTTGCTTGAGAAAGACGTACAAAAAAATGTGGAGAAGGAGCACAGAGGTGACTTACTGAAGTGGAGACCTTCATTTACATTTTAGAATTTTAAGGATTTGTGATACTTTCTGGAGTGTATGAATGCCAGACTCTCTGTCTGGCTGGCATTCATTCTTTAACAATTCATCTCCTGGAAAACATTAAAACCATCCACGGCTTCAAGAGGAAGTAAGTAATACTCACATTAATTTCCAGACATTGTTTTGCCTCAGATTTGAATAAAAATCTAGCTTTGTAGAAAATTTACTTTTTACTACTCATACACACGAAAAGCAGCAGAATTTCCTAATCACTTTCAATTGTAGAATTTCTGTCCATGAATTACTAACCATGGGGAGTGATGCAATTTTTTTTAACAATGTTTTTATACATTTTACATTGCAAATACAACTTTCAACAACCCACAACAAAATGTCTCTCTCAACCTCTGCCGTACTACAACAATCAAAAAGCAAATTATATGATGGTATCGAAGTTTGCTGTTTTTTTTCTGAGATGCATCACAAGTTTTCTTCCAAACGTTTTCTGAAATGTTCTCTTTTAAGTCGGCCCTCCATGTCTCAAGATTAACTATTGATGTTTCTTTAGAGCCAGATCTGGGAGTGATGTAATTTAATCCAATCTTTATAACTTTGGTAACATATTTGGATAACAAATATATATGCTAAAATAAATGACATGTATGTGGTACAGCTACATGAGACATTTAAATGGCCCTTACTGTACATAGTGGCTGTGCTCATTGTACACTGTTCATTTATGGACAAGCTAATATAACTAGAAATCTGGTATTCTCCAAAGAAAAAGAGCTCTATGTGTATTTTCATGCATATCTGAATCAAGGTTCAGATTAAAGTGAGTTTAGTAAGTTTAGTAGTATTTCAAATAACAAATTTAAGGGATTTGCAGCCATGCCAAAGTTATGCGCTCTCTGACTGACTGAATGGTCTCATGACTCCGGCTCTCAAGGATAGCTCAAAGACTGCTGTTGATGAAAAGATTGACTGTTGCGGAATGAATTTATAACACTTCTGACACATAATTTATAATAGCCACTGGAGTACTTATGTAGGTACCTGCTGCAGTTTGAGGCTGCTCTGAGAATGTATAGTTAAAGGATTTACAGTACTGTGCAAAAGTCTTAGGCAGGTGTGAATAAATGCTGTAAACTAAGAATGATTTAAAAATAATTGTTTATTTTTATCAATTTACAAAATGCAAAGTGAACGAACAAAAGAAAAATCTAAAATTACATCAATATTTTGTGTTACTACCATTTGCCTTCAAACCAGCATCAATTCTTATAGGTACTTGCAAAACGTCAGGGATTTTGTAGGATTGTAGTCAGGTATATGATCAACCAATTATAGTATATAGGTAGTTATACTGCATCAGCAAGGTCTCTCCCAGACAAATATTTCAAAATAGATTGGTGTTTCAAGATGTGCTGTTCAAGCTTTTTTGAAAAAGCCCAAAGAAACGGGCAATGTTGAGTATCGTAGATGCAGTGGTCGGCCAAGGAAACTTGATTGAAACACATCAAGCTTATTTCCCTTAGAAATCGGAAGATGTCCAGCAGTGCCATCAGCTCAGAACTGGCAGAAACCAGTGGGACCCAGGTACACCCATCTACTGTCCGGAGAAATCTGGCCAGAAGTGGTCTTTGTGGAAGAGTTGCAGCCAAAAAGCCATACCTCCGACATAGAAACAAGGCCAAGCGACTCAACTATGCATGAAAACATAGGAACTGGGGTACAGAAAAATGGCAGCAGGTGCTCTGGACTGATGAGTCAAAATTTGAAATATTTGGCTGTAGCAGAAGGCAGGTTGTTCGCTGAAGCGCTGTAGAGCGGTACAATAATGAGTGTCTGCAGGCAACAGTGAAGCATGGTGGAGGTTCCTTGCAAGTTTGGGGCTGCATTTCTGCAAATGGAGTTGGAGATTTGGCCAGGATTAATGGTGTCCTCAATGCTGAGAAATATCAGGGAAGCGTATGATTGGCCCCAAATTTATTCTGCAGCAGGACAATGACCCCAAACATACAGCCAAGGTCATTAAGAACTATCTTCAGCGTAAAGAAGAACAAGAAGTCCTGGAAGTGATGGCATGGCCCCCACAGAGCCCTGATCTCAGAATCATCGAGTCTGTCTGGGATAACCTGAAGAGACTTGAGGGAAGGATTTGATGAAGCCTACATCAACAGAAGATCTGTGGTTAGTTCTCTATGATGTTTGGAACAACCTACCTGCCGAGTTCCTTCAAAAACCAAACCAAGTATTGATTTGATTTAGATTTCTCTTCTGTTCATTCACTGCATTTTGTTAATTGATGAAAATAAATTATAACTAATACAGCCCTGTAACTTTGTAGTAAACATGTACAAATACTCTCTCTCTCTCTCTATATATATATATATATATATATATATATATATATATACACACACACACATATATATATACACACACACACACACACACACACACACACACACACACGGCCACAAACTATGTGGGATCAAAGATATACCAAGCTTGTCCTGGGGCAGAGCTCTGCATGTTGACCCACTCTGCAGCAAGGCCTAGAGGAGCACATATCTGGTGCACTGGCAGAGTGGGTAATGAGAAACTGAGGATGAAAAGTGTGGCTTTATGTTGCGAGAGTTTGTTCAAGTCAGATTAGGAAGGAAGAACTCTGAGAATATCCCTGGCCCTTAAACTAAGCAGTATATGCTCAAAAAGACAGACAAGAACAGAGCCCAAAGCACTATAATATAGAACCAGCATGTGTTTTTATTTATTTATCATGCTTCCAAAAGTCAGAAAAATGATTTAAAATTGGGTTTAATCTATTGAATTGAGACACTCACCTCACTTTACTGTGCGTGCATTGCTTCAAAGGTTCTGTTACAGGATTTGATAAATATACATATTTATTTCCTTTTTTTAATCATGTCACTACTGAGCTGTGGCTGTGGCAGCCACGTACTGAGTCATACAGGCGTGGTTGGCACACCGGAGGAACACAGAGGTGAGATGAACCAGTGAGGTGTAACTCATAGGCCATAATTGTATTTTCTTACTAAATTGCCCAGAGGACAGGAACAGTGGCTGGTTGGGGATTAATTCAGTCTAAACTGATTTAAACGCAGTGCATTTCAGCAGTTGATTAATCATCACCTATGAGCTCTTGATTTTATGTATCCATTAGCTTTTAATATGATTGCCTTGTTTTAGAGACGTAACCTTTTCCAAGATTACATTACTTATCTGAAGCTGCCTGCCGTGGAAATTGAGAAGGAGGAAATGAATGTGAGTGGAGATGTGGGGGCTTTTGCTTTGCCAGTCAAATAAAGGTGAAGCTACAGAATCTGATGCTTTAATATGTTCCATGTGCAGTGAGGGTAGAATTTAAAGTAGTTTGCACTAATTCATGATTGTCTTTAACGCGTTTGAGGTATCTATCCGGTGTTGTGCAGAGGTTGTTTGTGATGAAAGAGCAATTTTATACTCATCACCATCATGCGTGTTTGTGTTGGAAATATGCTGGAACACATGGGCAAGGGAGTAAAAACTCAAAGAGGAACAGAGGTTGGTAAAAGCACATTCTTTCTCTGAATAGTGTGCGTTAGGCACCGCTTATTGGTTGAGTAACATCTGCAGCAAGTTTCACTGATCAAACTAGACAGCACTCAGAGGGCATACAATTATACATAATTAAAAAAAATGTGTATACACTGCATTTGGAGCCAGAGTTGCATCAAAAACACTAAAGTTGAAAAATAATCTAAAGTTTTTTTGCACAATCCAAGTATGTTTGGTGAGGAATCTTGTGTTTTGCAAAATTAAATCAAAATGTGGCAGTAAAGACATTACGAGCAAAGTCCCCTCTACATGGCCACATGGTGGCGCCATCTGTGCGATAAACTAGTTACGTCTTTCTTAGCCTAATTTTCCAGGTTTCACTGAAATCTGCTCAGTTTCACCCCCATACTAATATACCATACCTTTCATCTTAATGGAAAAAAGAATCTTTCAAAATGTAATCTTCTTTTAGCGGTTTCTATTTGTCCTCACTACAGTTTTTAATTGCAAAGCTTAACAATGTATACATAAAAATGTGACAGGAACATAAAAGGGCCATTTCATGCCGTTTCTTTTAGTACATATCTTGGTCTTTACAAATTACTTGCTTTTGAAGCGGGAAGGTCGAGGAGTTCACTTTCTTATACATAAGATGTAAATACTCATAATCATATTACTTCTTTTCAACTGAATTACCTTCAACAATTAGAAAACATATCATTCCTCTAGATAAGAGACACTGTATGTTGGTTTATTTTCTTTTTTATAATAAAATGTCTCTCTCTCTCTCTCGCTCTCTCTCTCTCTCTCTCTCTGGGTGGGTGGGTGAGCGCTATGCCCTCACTAAAGGGGACTGGCTGCATGCAGGTTTTTTAATGAATAATTTACAAAAGCCACCAATAATTAGCTGACCCCTCAGTCCACTAATTTACCCTCCATTAAGGGTTCATCGAACAACCTGAACTCTGACCTCCACTAACACTCAGCAGTCGTCACAGCCTGTGCATACTCCTCTTCTACATCCTGTTCTCTGTCAGTCTGCAGCTTTTACCTCTCTCTTCTTCATCTTCTTCCGTCTACCATTTTGCTTTTGATTCTGGGTTGAAAAACAGTGTGAATATTAGCTATCGCATCATTATAAAGCAGAAACAATACAACTTTTTCAATTGGATGATGAGCGCCTCTTAGATGTTAATTTCAGTTGATAATCTTGTGATTGTCAGTAAGAATTTTTATATTTCTTTAATGAGCAATATTAATTTATAGTGTAGACTTAATGACAACAGTTAGTTTGTGATGGCAACGGACTAATGTTAAAATCAGTAGAAGAAGGTTAATATTTGAGTAAAACAACCGATTTCATGTGAGATGGTAGTGAAATCAGAAAGGAGAGGGAACTGAAACAGCAAAGTTGCAGAATGGACAGCTAAACAGTGAGCTGAAACTCGCTACAAAGCTCTGTAAAGCCGAGGGGAGCTGCAGGTTTGGGTCACAATTCTCTGCAGGTTAATTACTACGATCGACTTCTTTCACGTTGTCTTCACATTGTCATTTCATACACCGTTACTATGACAACATCATAGCCGCTTAAGTTTACTGACTCTGAATACCACAATTTAAAGGGAAATGCACCAATAAGTAAAGTGAAACTCCAACCAAGTATGTATATTTATATAAATATCAAACATTCCACCCCCACCATAGGTTTGAAAAATAGCTGTTTGTAGTGTTTTTCCTTATAAAGAATGTTTGTGTTTCCTTTTTGTTACTGTACAATGAATTCAACCAAACTCAACCAAGCTTCAAGAGGGTAGGATCTGCTGTCTCTCAGAAGGAAGAGAAACTGTTTTAGCAGGATCCTGTGTAGAAAAAAATGCCATAGTAGATTGCCTTAATATGCCGAAAAGACCCCATTGGCAAAGTGCTGAGCTCCATACACGTTATTGAACTACTGCTAAGCTAAGATGTAGAGAGAATAAAATAATGTAGAGCGAATAAAATGGTTTAACATCTAGATCTTTATTATATAGGTGATCAAGCCTGTGACACTGTACACTGTAGCACTGTACATCTAAATGCCCAAAATACTCTCATTTTGATTTTATAAGAGATGATGTGGTTATGAATTATAAAAGATTTGTATACACATGAATAAATGAGATGGCTGTCGCTGGCCTTTAGTGAATCTAGCAACCGGCTGATCCTGAACACCACCTGCCCTCAGTTGCTGTTGTAGTCCGTAGCCAACTTACAACAAACATGCTCATGAACTGCACTGTAAATAAAAAAGACCCATGTTATAAAAGCAAATAATGATTTCTTAAAATGTCTTTCATTCAATTTACAATACGATAAAAAAGTGACAGGTTCTCACATATGAGAAGAGGTAGCTCTCAAATAGTTATATTTTTATTTGATAAATCCATCAAGCCGTTACTATGTTGTCAAGAATGTCCTTGATATTCTGTCGATAATCAATTCATTGATATTCTATATAAACTATAACTTTACAGCAGCGAGGACCTGCAAACCTATGGTGGATTTTACACTGTGCGTGTTTACCTTTTATCACTTATTGTCTGGGGATCTATATGTACCTTTTCCCAGCCTCTTCCTCCAGCTCAACTTGAAGAAAGCTTTTACAACACTGTAAAAGTATTTGTGGATAAGAGCTTCCACCAAGAGACACAATTCATCTCACCCAACACCATCTGAACGAGAGAAGGAGTGTTTGAAATGTCACAAATGTGAGCATAACCAAAAATGATGTTTTTAAATAATGTTTTGTGAAAAGGCAAGTATTGCTTTATTCATATAGGGACATATTGATTTGGAACATTCTTGAATGTTGAGCTTTGTCCAAAAACATTTCTATTATATTGGTTGCAACATAAACTTTATCATGTAGCAAGAGATGTCAAATGTAGGAACAACATATATTTTCTACGTACCTATTGCTGTTGACAGATGCAGCATCTCATCTGTCTTCAGTCAGGCAGCAAGTGCACTTACCAACCCCTTTCCACCTCAATTTGCAGCTCCCACCTCGGTTCCCCTGTGATACGATACCTAACTTTTCTTATGGATGGCAACTTACAAAGGGGTGGTGGCAGAATGGCCTTCTGGATGCCATCTCCATATTCTGTATATGAAGGCATTGTTGCTGCTTGCTGGGGAATATATTCCTCTATGAAGTCACAGCTGCTTAGAGACAAAACATTGATTTAATTTCACAATCTTGATTTCGCAACCCATATGGTGAGACAATGAGGTGTTATGCCATGGCCCTGTCCGCTATGAGAATCAATGCAGTGTGGCTTAAAATGATTGTCCTGAAGCACAAAGACAGCTGTGTTGTGATGCTTCTTTAGAGCCATCTCAGTTGCAGCTCAAATGTTCCAGTGGCTGGAGGAAGCGAGAGCCCTGGTTGGACATCAGCCACTGCTGGTTTTCCAGCTGTTCTGTATTTGTCCCAACTGTTGCTTAAGAAAAGAGACTCTCTGCAGAAGGGGCAGGTCGGCCCCCCTTTCCAGTATACGTGGTAAGGGACACTTTGCTGTGACTCCCACAGCCCACACCTCACCTGTGATAGAGTCCTATTGAGGACTCATCCTCGCCGTCTCCTGTTAATCTGAATTTGACCAGTTGTCACATCCTAAATTAGAAGAACAGGCTTTGCCCGTGCTCTGTGGTCTCCCCTATACAAAAGACAGACATTGATTGCAGGGTAGTTGCCTCTTTGAGGACTTTACAAGCCATGTTATTTGCTGGTCTACAAGAGAACTTGAGACATGACAATTGACCATTTCAGATGCTTACTGTGGTTCACTCCACCCATTGGAGAACTAATTACTAATCAGCATGCTTGTTAACCAAATTTACTGCACCTGCAGTGTGCAGCGTTCATTTTGGCATCTGATTTTGACTTTGACTCAGTCTCAAGGTATAATCACATTACGTATGTGTTTAACGAAGTTTCGAAAAAGGACATGTCATGCTTCTGATGGGGATAGCAAATAAACATTGAACAGAGCAATCACAAACTGTGTATGACGGTACAGTTGAATTTTGAGAGAGCAGGTGGGATGTTTCCTCATGAATTTAGCAAAAAATGTGTTGCCTTTGGGGGGTACAAGGACATGTCGACCTACTGACCTGTTAGTCCTTCAGTAGTCTCGCATTGCCAGACCTTCCTCCACCGCACTGCTGCGGAGGAGGGTCTGGCTAGTCCACACAGCATTCCAGGATGGGAGAAAAACTTGCTCTGGTTTATTGCCATATATTTTTTTTTAAACCAATCACAATCGTCTTGGGTGGGGCTAAGCACCCGGAAACGCTGCAGTGGCGCTGCAAAAAAGCCTCGGGAAGGAACTTGTTTTGGTGGAACGTGTACAGTCAATAGTTGTTTTAGTCACGTGCGTGAAAACTCCGATTTTAAAATTCCAACACCAAGGAAGCCCATCGCAAGGGATATCTGGCCTAAATGAGTGAACTCTGTCAGAATCTTCGTCGGCAACGGTAGGGTGACCATATTTTGATTTCCAAAAAAGAGGACACTCGGCCCGGCCTCGAGACAAATCCAGACAGGCTTCTCAGAGGTTAATGGACATGCTTTATTATGCCTCAATGGTGCAAAAATAACTTTTGTAAAAAAATAAAATGTGTAACAACCTGTAACAAAATAATAGCTCTCTTTTTGAATAAATAAATGAATAATATGAAATAATGTTCTAAATATGACCTCTTCTGTGTTAGAAAAGCTTAAACAAAATATCTCTTAATACCTTTTCACTGTAATAAGATAAATAATAAAGACACTGAAACATATGTGCCAGCTTTGCACACGGCGCACGCCGCCTCCCACTTGTCCGGTCCCGACCGGGACGGTACGTGGGAAATTTTTTTTGCTGTTCAACTGTGAAGCTGCTCTAGCTGCACTAGTCTTGTTTTATGGTTGTGGGCAGGCTCCACGCAGAGCTTTCGCCGTAGCCTACGTAAGTGGCCTGATGTTTATACTTGTGCGCTGTGTGTGCGTCGAGTTAGTCGTGTTGCCAGGAGAAGATTATGGTACACGCATATAGCAGAGCTTGCAAACTCTGGCTTTTTTGTCGACGACGTTCGCGTTCACTCCTGTTTTTTTACCTCATTCGTGCCGGCAGTGCTTCGCTCTAGCTGAGTGCGATCGGTGTATGCTCCGTTGTGTGTAGCTGGTCTTCTTCTGCTACGGTGTGTGTAGTAATCTAGCTCATTAGCGCTTCCACTGGAGTGGTGGTAGAATCAATCAGGAAATGGACTACCTCGAGCAGGCTACACCAAGGTGGCAAGCTTCGCTACAGAACTTAAACCTCCTATGGCACCATTTTGATGCTATAACAATATCACCTTTCGTTCCATTGACTGCCATTCATTTTTATGTCACTTTGACAGCGAATAACTTTACATCTGAAGCGTTTAAAGACTTAATTTGTCCATTGTTTATTTCTAAAGAAACACGACAATGTATAAAAGGCTCCATTACCTTGTACCTCACGTTATGGCTCCGTAGCAGACGTTTTTGTAAAAGTAGGCTAACGATTAGTTACACAGTAGAGGAATTACCGTATAGCACAGGAGAAGCTTGCAGACAGTTTCGACTTACATTAGCTGTTTAAGTTTAATTATTAATGTTAACTAGCATTTTAATTAGCAATAATTAGCCTGTGCCTATGTTATCTCCTTACATATACCTACGCTCTCCGTCTCTGTAAGATTAGGAATTATTGAGATTTCTCTTGGTACAGCTACCAGAAGACTTACAACTTTCAGACACGTTGCTCACGTCACATTTATGTCGTCTCTCTGTTGGAGGCTGCGCAGTAACGCTCAGTGCTCACCGGAAAAGTGCTTCTAACATCCTTCACTGGTCTCCGTCCAGAGCAACGGGATCTGTTGGTCCATTCTTATATACTGTCTATGGTCTACACGTGTGTTTTTTTTCCACTTGGCAAGCCGACCGGACGTGACATGGGGGCATGGCAGCATTGATGATTCCATTTTTTTATTCGAAATTCGAGATTGTGACTTAATTTCGGTTGATTTCGATTTCAAATCGAAATCGTGACACCCTTATTATAAAGGCACGTCATTTGTGTTGACTTTACTTGGTCAGCATACTTTTTTTTTTGACTGAACACTGCATCAGTTTTTTTTCTAATGGGGTGTTATGCGTACTTCTGCAAAACAACAACCACCACCTGTTTTTCCATGTTTTACACACCATATTCAGTATTAGTCATGGAGGATATACAGTAAGTATAGGTGGTGTTGTAAAAACTCTTTTCCACAATACATCTTCATTCTCTTGGAAAAAAAAAGATCTTATAGGCATGGCTGTGTTGCACTGTGACAGGCCTTTTTTTTAAGATCAATTTTTTATTATTTTTATATTTTTAACATACAACATACAGAGAACAAACAAATACAATTGAACAAGAACAAAAAAGGAAACAAACCAATAAAAAATCACACCTTGCCTAGTCGCTCTCAATTATTGATTATTCTTCTGTCTGGGGTTTCTCTCAAATTGTACAGCTTCAATATAATACTAACTGTGTCACCACAGCTTTTGCAGTTTACAGTTAAACAAGCAAACACCCATTTCCGTTCACATTTCACTCAGAATCGTCAGATAAAGCTAAACATTTTATTGTAGTCATGATCTAAATGGGATTTGGTTTTATAGACATATATAGCAAAAGCAATGATGGGCAGTGTCATTACATTACATTTTAAACATATTTCTACTACTTCCTTCTTTATGAATCCTATGCAGTTCATTTTTCATAGTATTTACACAGTATGAATTTATAAATTCTATTAATAAGTAGGTGGGATAAGAAGACCATGACATATCATTTAAATTAAGTAATGATTGATATGTACAACTAGTTGATTATTTTTCATGATTAATTAGTTTAAGTCAGAGCTTGTCTACTGTCAAATTACCTTTATTTAAATCTTTCCATTATTTTTTAAATGAGCTTCGACTGATCCCATCCTCAGGTATATACTGTAGAGGAGGCATGTCTCTATCGTGTGTCTACACAGTGGCCCCCAACAAATTCCAGGGTGTTTTTTAGGATTAACTACAGATTGAACTGTGCTTGCTTGAAGCTAACAGAAGTATGTCTCATTGTGTTACAGTGCCACTGAGCTCGTCCCCATCTCCACATTCTGCCGTAGTTTGCGTGTCTGAATGTACGTGCATGTCGGAGTATGAGGTCGAGTGTATTTTGTTGCATTTCTACCCCTGTCACTCATTCTCCCGTGGTAGAATAAAAAAGTGCAAAAGCCTCTGTCCTAGGCCATTGCTATCATAGTGTCAGATCCTTAGTCTCCATCACTGTGGCGAAACCAGAAAAAGCTCACAAGCCTCCACAGCAAACAGAATAATTAATTTACTATCAAAGGAGATGACACCATCAAGGGTTAAGAGAGGAGGGCTCTGGAGGGAGCATGTGTTAATGCCATTTATGACTTTGCAAATTATGCATTATGGGCAAGAGCAGAGTGGAGACTCAAAACATAATTGCATTGATTTCTCACTGATGGCTATAAATAATGATATTTATCTTGATCCAAGGGAAGAACAGGATGAATTGTGAGGCCCGAGGGCACGCACACAGGCTCTTACATGCGCTTAGACTCTACTGTAGCTCATGATGCCTTTTTAAAAACATTACATCACAGGCGTACACACAACATTTGCCTACATACACATTCGGGTCATTATCTTCTCCCATCTAGCCCAGATACAGTCTAAATACACACTGGCATGCATGCAGAACACAGACACACAAATCTACACGGACACACACAGACCCACACACAGATCTTTATTGCTTCATCTCCTCCCTAGCTCTTAGTTTCCCCTGGAGGGTTCAGTTTAGATGAAATGTCAGTTTTAATGGAAATGGGAATGGAATAACAAACAGCACGTTTTCTCAAAAACGCATTCCAGCGAAGGTGTTTCTGCTAGATGGCACAACTCGGGCATTTACTAGTGGCTCGTATGGTATGTAGCATTCAATTCCACCCAAGGCAAAGGACATTGCTTTTATAGCTGTCATCTCAGAGTGGAAAGCAAAGTTAGACTGTTTCTCTGAGGTGAACTAAATTATGTAGAAATGGGGAGAGAGGTTAAAGTGTTGCATAAATGGAACACACAAATACAGTAAAGAGTCTGCTTTGGCAGACACTTGTACAGGCCATCCTGTTGAATTGATGGTATTTTTACACCACATAGTGCCTGTAAGATGACACTATTGGTTGTCTAAGCAGTGAGATCAAATGTGGTCGTCGTCCCATATCTTTTCTTGCATAGATGGCGAAGAACACTACAGAGACACTTGGAAGTGAAAGATCAAGAATAGAGAGGATGATCCTGGACAGGTGTGTGCTTCAAACAGTAGATACTATTGAGCGGATATGTCCCGTCACAGAGACACAGGCTCTCATCTCTCACCCTTCTGAAACACGATAAGGGGGCGAGCTTCTCTGTTCACCCGTTATCTCCACACACACATCTCTGCTCTCTCTTGGGACGACTGCTGTATCTCTGCATCGTCAGAAACACCCTTCTCTTTAAGAGAGGATATCTCAGGGGTCCAACCTTATCGTTTCATCACTCATCATCACAGCTTCAAAGATCCAATCACATTTCGAAGACATAAGGGGAAGGAGACTGTTGTTGCACGCTTGAGTGTATTTGCACACGCACGGCACCAGTGGGCTTCGACTCGTTCAATCTCAACCAGCCTCCCTTTCATTCAAACATGTCTAAATGATTTTACTAATCTCAGATTTCTGATTTCCTTCCATGCTTGACCTTTCCTTCAACCTTCTTTTTTCCCTTCTTCCCTTTTCTTCCCTCATTCTCCTGACCCAAAGCAACTATGAGTCTCTCCAAGTGGCTGGTGTGTGTATGTGTACGTGTACGTGTATGTGTACGTGTACGTGTGTGTGACTCGCCTTTCTGTTTGTGCTCAATTACCTCCATTACCTCCCTTTTCTAGTCTTCAGCTTTGTTTGGATTGGTGTCATGCCCCTGATCCCCGCACAGCATGAAAATGGACCCCCTTCTCCTCCCCGATTCCCCTCTGCTCTACTATGCTTTGCTCTTTTCTTCTGTTTCTTTTAGCCCCATGGTCCCAATCTATCAGTTTCCTTTTCTATTGGTCCCCGTATTTTGATTTCAAAGCTTATTCCACACTGTAAAATATGTTATTTAATCTAGACTTGAGTCTTTTTTTGTAATTAGCTCTAATATTTCTTTAGCTTTGCTTTGGGATATTTACACTTGTTTTGTAAAACAATCTGAAATCAAGTGAAACTGTATTGAAAGCAGGTGGAATTATCACAGCCCATTTGCCAGGAATGTTTCTCTCCTTGTAATTGAAATAGGATTTACGACGGGTTTAAAAGTGTTTGCAAGACTAAATGAGCCGTTAAGGTGGACATTTTTTTGCAGTGCATTCCCTCTCTCTCACTTCCTCTGTTCATCTTTCTGCTCCACTAACCACTTTCACTCACAGCCTTGCTCCCTGCTCTCATCTGACAGTATCTGCTGAGGAGGGTTAAAGTTGGAGACAGGGACAGAGACCCTTCAATCTATCTGTCTGTCCACTCTGCCCTCCTTATTCTTTTTTTTATATTTTTTTGTCTCCACAGGTTGATAAAATAGCACAGATACCATTAGACATAGGTACAAACGTGCCATACTCTATCACCATATTGAGAGGTAGTCAGCATTGTTTAAGATATAACATCCCCTACTCCTGTCTGGCAACCTGGAGCTAAGGTATTTGGTGTGTTTGCCCTCTCTCTGCAGGTTATCACCCCTCTATCTTCCTCTAAAATCCTATTCTCCTTCAGTCGTTTGCTTTACTTTTCTGTCTCTGCCACTTTCACTAGCTGTCTTTCTCTCTCACTCTTTCTCCCTATGCCTGTCTTTCTCTCTCACTACTACTGTCTGCATCCTCGTTGCTGAGAATAAGCAGGAATCCCCCAGTTAGCCAGTCGGGTCGTCCCAGTGCTCTGTGTGCAGTACCAGGACAGACACAGCCCAAGGTGACTGTATGTAGAACACTCCTCAGGAGATGGGGAACACCTGTTTGGACAAAAACACACACACACACACACACACACACACACACACACACACACACACCTACCCCAAATTTGACACTCAAAGCCAAAAGACATAGAAAATTGTCATCGAAGGCAAAGCCTTTGGGTTACTTTTGTTTGGCGTTTATACAAAGAGACATGTCAGATGTGATTAACCCTGTCCTTTTTTTTTTTTTTTAGTTCACCATATTTTGAGCTCTGATCTTCACATACTTTGATAAGGTCAATATGGGCTATGATAACCAGTTTATGCAATATTGATTTGCTATTGAGCCTGATTGTTGCCAGACGGCGCCCAGCAGGTGGCCTTGAGGCATAATCAATTTATCAGCAACTTTAATCGACAAGGACCTCTGCAATAAAGACAGACAGTGTGTCCTCAGGTAATCCAATAGAGCCAGCCTGACACACACACACTGTGTGTGTGTGTGTGTGTGTGTGTGTGTGTGTGTGTGTGTGTGTCTGTGTCTGTTTTTATTTTCCTTTTTTATGTCTCTATGAGAAACGGTAAAAAGTGCACATCTGCTTAATGCAAAAAAAACATCATTGATAGTATCCAAGCAAGGGCACCAATGATCCTCCTCTCCACTATCTCTGCCTTTCTTTTTTCCACTTTCTGTGATCTCTCTCCACCTCCATATTCACACTCCATATCTTGTTGTGTAGGTGAGGATGAGTTATAGTGGTCACAGCGATACTGCTGATAGATGAAGGTGAACTCAGCTCTGGCCTACAACAGGAGACTTTAGAGGACACAGAGGCTGCCATCCATCCTCCTAGCCACCTACATACCCCTAAAACTTCCCTGCACACTCTGTAGAGTGCATTTCTACTGCGAATGGTGTAGCTTTATGAAGTACCTTGGTTCTCAACCAATACACTGTAACATCATGGTGTACCATAGAATACATTCAGTATTTGTTGCTGTTGATTTTTTTTTTTGAAAACAACTTAAGTAATGTAATCATGAAGCAGAATATGACCTTTGTGGTAAATTTCTAAATAAATCTTTGATTTGGTGTGTCAGAAGGGTCAAGGCAATGCATCACTGTCTCCCTTAAATGTGATTATAAACCGCAGGTTTACCCTGCAGTGCACACTATCGAAGGTATCATTCCCATGCTCTGTGCATTGAATGAAATTCATGAGTTTGCTATATACAACATGCTTTTACACTTTGCCTCTAAACTTTCCAGCACCTCATAAGATTCTAGTCTGGTCCCCCATTTGACTCCAGTCACCAGTTGCTGTAATCAACCCAGCGACTCTTAACTCAACATATCCCAGCTTCAGTGTTTGGGCAGTTCATCATCGTCATGGTTTAAAGGACAACCCTTCTGCTAGTATTATCAGTATCCTACTTCAGTGCCACACCTGCTCCTTTATCAGCCGCATGATAGCAGGGATGGTGAGCAGCGCCGCTGGGAGAGCCCAGAGTCCCACTTCCTTATCCTGTGCGCCCAGGTGTGGCCCTCTCCCCCATCCGCTATCGGCAGGAAATTACACGCACCTTAAGCCCATTACCACTTCAAAAGGGACAGGCACGGGGAAGCGGAGTGGAGTCTTCCCATTAGTGCCCTGCAGCATACCGTTGTGCTGTACCTGTTTCCTCTCTCAAGAAATAATTAATAATGGCAAATTCATTAGGCTGTCAACAAATAGCACATACCGTAGGTCATCCAGGGGTCCGTTAGTGTAGGTGAAGAAAGGTGCCGCATGTAAATGTCAATATGTCGTATAGCGTTCACTGTATTGAGCTCTAAATCTATTCCAGCAGAACAGGTGTGTGAAAAAAAATCCTTCTCGGGATTTATTGCTTCTCTTGCAAAAGCTACGGATTAGAATTATTTATTGCTGTGCGTGTTCCATTTTTTAACTCATGAGTAGACTCCATTTTCCTGTCATCTGCACTTTTGATGGCACACCAGAAAGCCTGATGATTATACTCTTGCCTGTAACTAGATATTTTACCACTGGCTGACATGCACTGCAGTTCAGTATGTACGATGCAGATCCATCAGTGCTAGAAGTGTTTACATGTAAATGAATGGCTGTGTGGAATGAGAAAATGGGTGCAGGGAGAGGGAGTTAGAGGCTCAGGAGGAGAAAGTTATCACTGCTGTCACCAGAGTTGATCTGCGTGTCATCATGGCTGCTACATTAGTTTAGAATCCATCACTGCAGAGGAAATGTTCTGTCGCAGTTACTATGGAAACAGAATCAGGAAGTACAGACAGTGCTGCCCCAAAGTAGACAGAGTAGTGGTGAACACATAAAATTGAAATTTCTTCCAAGTGAAGAAAAGAAATAGAAAAAGAGATGGAAAGATATGCTTGGTTGGACAAGCAATGCAATGCTTGACTGAAATTATTAAATTGTATCTGGCGGCTGAGGTGTGTGTGTGTGTGTGTGTGTGTGTGTGTGTGTGTGTGTGTGTGTGTGTGTGTGTGTGTGTGTGTGTGTTTTGGTGTGGGTCTGTGTGAGTGCATATGTTTCTGCATTCCGTGTGTGAGTGTTGATTTTGTGTGTCAGTGAAGAGGAGATGAAAGCATCCTTGGGTGTCATAAAACATTAAGGTCATGTACTTATCTGGCTCTCATCTCTCTCTGTGTCCCAGCTAAACTGACTTGCCCCCGGGAGAGCCCTAATGCAAAACACATGCTCAACCCGCTAAATGTTTTCGGTGGAAAACTTTGTGGAGTTGGCAAAAGATCCACTCTGACAAAGGTGACATACTTGGCTTGTCATCATTAGGCAGTAAGAATTGAATTAGAAACTCCTTACATGGAGGAAGGATATTAGGACCAGATCAAACCTATGGCTCTGGTTCCAGTAGTATCTGTAAAACAAACAAATCCTCAATTTCCCATCAAACACCGATCCAAGTTTGGATTTCATGTGGCTTGTTCTGACAACTTCCCAGTACAGTGTGTAAATCCCATTTCCTGTAGCTATGTAAACAGAGAGGTCAGTCTTCTTCATCAGCTCCTCCATCGTCCTTGTTTGTTTAATGCCCATGAAGGCAGAGGGATGGTAATGGGACCGCTGGTCTTGGCACTTTCAGCAGATGGACTGTACTGTGCTGCGCTGTAATTACAATATTTTTCATAAAGCAATGACTGAAAAAGCCTGCGCAAAGATCAGGCGTTTTGACTCTGGACGTTTTTTTTTAATAACAGACGAGGTTAATTCCTGTTGGATCGCCAAATGACTTAAATGTTTGTGATGAAAGTAGAAGAAGACTGAATGGAAAAGCAAAAATGTTCACAATAGTCAAATTACCCAAATTCTTATTATGGTTGGTAAAGGTGGCTCTCACAAGATGAATTTACCAGTGTTCACAGTAGATATTACTATTGTTTGGGTTTGTGGACATTTAAATATGTTAACCATCAGATTGTACAGTGAGAAAATGAACTAGTTTAGATGCCCTTCAAACAAGGCTACAGTATGGCTTTGCTATGTGTTACGTGAATAGCTGCTGGTTCTTTTGTGCCACCACACTCATGCCCCTTTAGGGTTTTGAATGTGGGATCTGGTGTTGTGTTTAACAAATTATATCAACTTTTGGTTGAAATATGGTCAAGCATAGAGGAGAAAATCGGGCTTTTATCAATAAACTGAATTTTTGGCAAAAGGAGGATGTCACTTTATAAGTCATGTTTTATTTATATTAAACTGCACATTTAAACATTTAAAAACAACAGGACATTCAAAAACAGCAGGAGTTGACCCAAAGTGCTTTCCAGTCGAGGCAGATGCAGGATCTGCCTCAATACAGCTATACATGATTAAAGAAATAAAAGGCAATAATACATCATGTAATACAATAACGCAATGATAGAGAGAAGGTGAGACTAAACACTGAAACCTAAAACCACTAACATGAAATAAGTAAAGAAAAATCAACAAAGACAACATGATAAAATCAAAGTTGAAGTAATAAAATAGTAATTTAGGAGAAATGGAATAAAGCAACAACAGAGGAGGACATTAGAAATAAGTTAAGAGGGGACTTGACAAATGCCATGAGGCAGCCTCAGACTTAACTAAAAGTAAGCTAAAAAAAATATGTTTGTCAATGGTGGAACAGGACCTAATGTGGGACGGGAGGCTATTGCAGAGCTGGGAGCAGCAACTGAAAGTTGAGTGAGGGACTAAGAGGATATTGTGAGGATGACCTTAGTGACCTGGAGCCAGAATATGAAGTTAGCAGCTCAGTGATATATCGTGGAGCTTAAATCAAAATAATAAGATTTTGAAATAAATTCTTTATTTCACTGCAAGCTAATGTGGGTAAGCCAGAGCAGGTGTGATGTGTTGTCTTCTCTTTGTTCCAGTTAAAAGTCTAGCAGCTGCATTTTGAACCATTTGGAGTCGAGAAAGGGTGGAATGTTTCAACCCCATATACAGGGAATTACAGTAATTAAGCCGAGAGGTGATAAAAGCATGGATAACGGTCTTAATGTTAATTTTGGCACAAAGCAGAGACAACAAATCAGGTCACAGAGCAGTGTAAGGAGACATTTATTCACTTGTTTGAGTGGGGATATAGACATTTTCCGGCACAGAGGAAGAAACCACATGTTGATTTTGTATTTGTTTAGGGATTTTAAGGATACACTAACAAGTCAAACTGTATTTTACAAGCAGGTCTGTTATGAATTGAAAAAACAAAATGGGCCGTGCTCCCGCATCTTGTCACAACCACACTGAACGTAGTGTTTTAATTACAGCAAAAGTATCAATGCTTAAAATCTAAATATATATCTAATGCCCTTTAATTAGTAGTACCAAATACATTTGCTGCAGTACTTATTTCATCCATCACAAATAGTAATATGCATTAATGTGCTGATCCTTTTACATAGCAAGACATCTTTCAGCACAAGACATAACAGAAGAGCATAAAGAGATGTGCTGTCCCTAGATTCAGATATTTTGTAAAGTTGTTGTGCACAGTGCTGCATGTACAAAAAACTGCAAATGCATTCAGTATTCATTCTGTGAATCCACATGGATTGGGCATTATTAAACTCTATATATCAATACTCACCATTCTACACATATTAATGTATCTCTTATTGATGCTGTAAGATACTTTAGGTGATCTGTTGAACCCCGTATCATATATATCCTCTTTCTTAAGGTATTGCCCATTCAAGCCAAGCATTATCTGTTATGGCGGCTTCCAATTGCAGTCATATTCATGCAGCACTCTAGCACCTAGTGTTGCACTCAGATTGTGCAAACCTGGAGTCCTCATTCATTTAATGGAACTGCCTCTCATTTCCTCAATAAAGAGAGGCCTCAGCATCTTTCAGCTGGTCTGCGGGGCTCATTCAAAGGGCCTGGGGCACACGGTGCCTTATTTCTCCACAGGCTATGCTTCCTGCTGATAATTATCCTCCAGGCTTTGCACAACAATCCAACATGTTCTGCTCAACAGTGAGCCGCCTGTGGATTCTCTCCATCTGTAATCCGTGATTCTTGTGTCTTTAGGGGATTGTATAGTGTTGTTTCACTATTTGACTGCAGGAGTTGCTGGTGTAGAGGATGCATTAAAACGGGGCTGTGGACAAGAGTAGATGAGATTGCCCACATCTACATCTGCATTATCCCCAGTAGCCAAAATAGTCTACCGTACATTTCCTTGAGAAAACTAGATCAACATTAGACGAAAGCAGGCGGAGTGCAAGTCTCTTTCACCCTATCAGCTTTGTTTATAGTCGAGAGACAGGTAAGTTGATTAAAGTAATACAGTATGCTGATGTCCCAGTGTGTTTATCTGGCAGTAGATACAGACTATGGGGGGAGGAGGGCTGATGAGATGATCTTGATCTGTTATCTCATGCAAATTTCCTGTGTAATTTATTGTTTCAGTTTTTCACAACTAGGTGTCTTGGCAGAGAATCTCTTATCATTGGGCAAATGTTTCTCGCTTTTACCGAACAGAATTTGAGCAATGTGTTTTACCTTTACTTCACTGAAGATTTATGGTACTACCATAGACTGTAAAAATAGTGGCCTTAGCATCCATGATGTCACCCATTGGTTTGTGGACTGACCTTTTGAAGCCTCGAGATTGGCGATACGGGCGTCACCATCTCAGTTTTTGGAACAGGATGTGAAATTTTTGACACCCAAAAACAAGTTCATGTTCATTTTATTTTACACAGTCCCATGAATATGCATGGGTAAGCCTCTGTCATGATTGACAGGTCGGCGTGTAACCACGCCCCTAAAGCTCACCATAATTAACTAAATTTAAAATACATGCTGTATTGAAGAAGACTTGAAAGCAGCGATGTGGCCATACACTCATTATGAAAATGTTTTTGATGTAATAAATCAAGTGTGAAGAAGGGTCATTTTCCTATAGACTTCTATAGAAACAGACTTCTTTTTGCAGCCAGTGGAGTTGCCCCATGCTAGAAATTAGATAGAATACAGGTTTAACGCATTTCCACATTGGCTTCACTTTTCAGGCGTGGAAGCTACATCCATTATTTTTTTCAGTCTATGGGTACTACTGTATTTTACACGGGGCTGTCATTCTTACACAACTCTCACTACTGTCTTGAGTATTTTACTTTGTGGCTACGTTACAGTTCAGGATTAATAGTTAGCTCTATAGCAGCTTAGTCTTGTAAAGTCGTTTGAGACAGGCTTTTACTCCCCATGTAGATTTGTATACTGGATTTCACAGTTTTCACCCAGAATGTCCCCAGACCTCTGCCCAGGGGCTTCAGTGGCAGATATTTAATAAAGAGTGAGCCTCCTGGAGTGTTAGTTATGTTTTAGGGAAGAGAGTTTGGAGGTTTGAGGGTGTTGTAACAAACAGTTGTCTCTCTCCTTGCTCTCTGTGGGAGCTAAGCAACAGTGATGGATTAGGCATGAGGAGTGTCCGCTGGTTTAATGGCAGGTCCAAGGCAGCATGAGGAGATGGTTTTAATCATATTTGCCTCCTCATTACCCTCCCGTCTGCTACCGTAGTGCTGCGCTGGGAAACCGATGGCAGCCAACTGCACCTTCCCACCCTCGTACAAGAACAACACAATACTATACACTATAAAAGCTCCTTATGAACTGGTGCCATTTCAGATAGCTTTACTGTGTTACTAGATTTCCCTTGATACATCTAAGTAGAAATACTGTGTAAATGGTGCTGAATTGTGTTAATCACTACACCCATGAGATCTTTCTTGTTATTGCTAATGTAAAAATGTCTCGTGATGTTTAAAGGACACAGCCATGGTTCCATTATTACAGATTTTTAAAAAACATAAGGTGTTAGGTCATCAAAGATATCTTGATGCTACAAAAAGAAAGTCATTAGTTCTTACGCTGCTTAAGGAACAAGAGTTTTGTGATTCAGAATTGGCTTTGAGGAGCGGTGGCTTTTCAATAATAAGCAGAGGACTGACCTTGACAACAGTGTATTGGGGATAGACAGCTGGTTCTTATCTCTAAGGAGACCTGCTGGAAGTCTGCTGGGCGACAGTGATGCCTATCATTCATTTAGCCATGACCTCATCCTCCTTCACTAACTCAACTCAACAAATGCAGTCTTACAGCAACTAAGGAAGGATTAAAGGGCCTTTAACAGCAGAAGTAGCACTTTTTTGAAAATTAAATGATATTAGTAGCCCATGAATTCTGAAACGGGAAGTCATTCTAAGAAAGTATCTGTCTTTCTAATTGTTTGTGTCAGCAGTGTGTTTAAAATTGATTATTGCAGCTCAGGATGTGGATGATGTTTTGTTGTTGGTGCTAATCACAGAGTTTGTTGTGCTTCTGTGTTCAGATTTGGGGTCAAGGGGATTTAGTATTTAGAGTTAAGCAGCACCTGAGTAAAATAAATAATGAAATATTGAGAAAAAATGTAGGCTACTGTAGATGCTCTCTGTCATATCTCAGTAGTCGATTTGGACTTAATCCATATGTCCCCCTAAAATATGTTAAGCTTCTCTATCTAGTCTGTCTTGTATTTTCAGGGAGTGAAACATCCTTTCAGGTCCCTCTGTTGTTTTTCTGTGGTCTTTTTTTTTTTTTTTAATTGAAACGTCTCTGATTGTTGCCGTGAGCAGTGTGAGGGGGCTAATTGCATTTCCAGCAACCTTGTTAATGACAATGTTGTAATGGCTTTCAGCTATTATTGAATTGACTTTCAACATTGCCATTTTAGTTTACACAACTGCCATTTGCTTAAAAGCTTTGCCTCTGTACTTCTGGACAAGCTGGCTTAATATGTGCATGTGATAACCGGTTTAATGCTGTGAATAAAATGTGTTTCCATAGGGGCAAATTTGTGTCTTTTGGATTTGGTGCATTTTGTTTGTCAACAGAAATTGTAGGGTTGAAAACCGAAAAGAAAATACCAAAGGTCCATTAGAGTAGGTCTGTGTTTATTTATTCACAGTTTGATTTACTTTATTTCTGAAGAAATGCTGTGACTTTTTCTGAATATAGCTTAACCATGAACTGCAACATTAAAAAAAAGTAATGCTGATTGTAATAGCTGATTAAACAGTGTTAAAATTGGAAAATTTGTTTGCATTTTTGCCGAGTGTTTCCACAGTTTATGTCCATCAGCTCATATTAAAGTGCTCATATTATGCTCATTTTCAGGTTCATAATTGTAATTAGAGGTTGTACCATAATAGGTTTACATGGTTTAATTTTCAAAGAACACCATATTTTTCTTGTACTGCACATTGCTGCAGCTCCTTTTTTTACCCTGTGTGTTGAGCTCTCTGTTTTAGCTGCGTGGAGAGTGAGGCATCTCACTTCGGTTCCATCTTTGTTGGGAGTCACACATGCGCAGTAGCTAGGTAAGGACTGCTAGCTAATCAGAAGCAGAGTATGAGGGCCTGCCACGCTAGCAGCTAGGCGAGCATTATAACGTGTGTTACAAAGTGACGCACGTTTGTCATGAAGTAAAGGCTGGACTACAATAGAGCTGTTTGAAGCAGTCTGTGAACAGTGTTTTCTGTTGGAGATGGTAAGTCCCTTTGGGGTGGACCTAAACATGCACAAAAAGATGTATAACACAATAAAGTAAAGGGAAAAAGCCAAACAGCATAATTGAGCACTTTAAAACATATTTAAAAGTAACTAACATGGACATTGCAGTATTTTATTTTTATGTCCCCACTATTAGTTAATATGGACCAAAATCATATCTTCGTGTTTTTGGGCTGGATATTTATTTGGTATTTTCTACGAAGTGGGCTAAATGTTTTCTTCCCTGTTTGAAAAAATACAGCAGCAACAAATATCTTAAATAAAGATGGCATCAACATGCCTATATCCGAGAATGCTCCTTCATTTTTTTTTAAACCAATAAGTGACTGAGTACAATTAAAGGTTTTCTTCTGCTTAAAGTCTTTTTTTTTTTTCATGGAGGCTGATGTCTAAACCATAGACTTTTAACCTTGACAAAGGCAGCATTTGCCAGAGGCAATTTTTCCTTAAAAGCCCTAGACCTAGAACTTACACTGCGTACAGTTTACCAGAGGGAATTAATTATAGTATAAGTAATAAGTATTTCGCTAAAAGCCACCTTAAAGCACTGTGCTGATCAGCAGTCTCCGGTGTTCGCAGACATCTTTGACACCTCACTGGAAACATGCCACGTACTAGCCTGCTTCACGTCCTCCACCAAGAAAACAGGGATCACATGATTAAATACAAGTGACCCGTTGCCCTGACCCTCTGTGGTTATGAAGTTTTTTGAGCGCGTTGTTCCGGCTCACCTCAAAACCGTCACCAACCCACTCCTGGATCCCCTATAGGTCTATAGACGACGCAGTCAACACGGCTCTTCATTTCATCCTCCGGCACCTGGACTCCTCAGGATCCTACGCCAAGATCCTGCTTGTGGACTTCAGCTCTGCCTTCAACACCATCTACGGGACAAGCTGCATGTGCCTGACTCTACCTGCAGCTGGATCACAGACTTCCTGTCTGACCGGAAACGGCGTGTGAAGTTTTGGAACCACGTCTCTGACTCTCTGACCATCAGCACCGCTTCCCCTCAAGGCTGCGTCCTTTCCCGTCTGCTCTTCTCCCTGTAGACCAACAGCTGCACCTCCACTCACCCCATCCACCTCTTTGGTTGAGTGTTTTTTGTGTCGGTGTGTGCCACTTCAATGCAATACACTACGTAAAGGAGCGAGAAACAAACTGAAGCTTACTCTGTGACTCCTCCGAGACAAATCCAAGATCGTTTTAAAAGACACAGTTAATGTTCTTACCTCTCTCCTACGCTGTTTCTCATTCTCTGTTTCCTACATACTGATGTAAGAAAAGAGCTCTTACTGTTGCTGTTTGCATAGTTAATATACATCTTCATTTCACCCTTTTACCCAGTGGCTGCTGAGATTCAGAAAAGATAGTTTGATATGCACATAAAAAAAATTAAAGAAACCTTGTAGGCTATCAATGCAGTATTTTACTTTATACCATATATGAACATTTTATGGGTGTGGGTGTGTATCACATATCCATGTGTATGTACATTTTTGTAAGCAAAAATATTTGTATGTGTGACCACGTGTGTGTTTTTGAGGGTGTACTATTCGTTATGATGTTGTGTTTGTGATTGAGAGTTGTACCTGTTGGCTGTCCCACCTCACTCCCTTCATCTCCGACTCTATTTATCTCACTTTTCATTCCACTGGGCAAATGTCTTGCTCGTCTTTACTTCCTGTCTTTTTGCTGTCCTCAATGTGTTTTGTCGCTATTAGCCACCCCACCATTTCAGTCTAATCCTTCTCCCTCAATCCTTGTCATCATGGGAGTGCTACAGTTCTCCCTCCAGAGGACAGCAGAGAGAGCAGATAGTCCTCAAAGAACAGCTGTGATAGGACGGTTTTTCTCTATTCAACTTTGCAAACTGGTTTTGTACCAGAGTAAAGATGGATAGAGAGAATAAGAGAAACATTAGATTTCCAGAGCCAGAAAAACACCAGTAGGTTCACCGAGGAGTTCATCCGAGCTTCAATAAACTCTCTTGATCTATTCTTCTTGAGCTGTTGTCTGCTTGGCTTTTTCTTCCCAACTGTCTAAACCTTCTTTCCACATGCTGGCCAATTTAAAGCTTTATTGATCTGATGTTGGACCTCATGTGTGTCCAGGTCTAATGCCAGATTTATTCTTCTGTATCAGGGTGTTGCAAAGGCTCCTGGAGGTATTGTCAGATTGCACGTGCATCTCCAAAAAAGTACAATTATGCTACAAAGATACCACATGAAGAAAGGCTCAGCAAGTTTTAGTAACGGTAGACAAATGTGGGTTTTTTGATCTTGCAAAGCTGTTTGCATTGAGTTTTATATATTCGCAAAAATGTTATTCTCGCTCTTATATCCAGCAAAATGCTCGTACTATAAATTCCAGCTGTGATAAAGGAAGCAACTGGTGATATTACCACTATCATGTTATATGCACCTATGCTCAACTACAAATAAATTACAACAGATGCCACTATGGTGGGCCTTGAAGACTAAATCTGGCTTTAACAGCCAATATGCTTTAGCACTCAGAGGGATAGTATCTTCTTTATCCTCCTCACCCTCATCAAGCCTGCGGAGCTGTCCTTGGCTGTGAATTAGACATTCAGATAACGGACACTTTTGCTCTTTTGCTGGCCCTGAGGCTGTTGTGTGGCTACTATTTCATGTTCTTCAACAGTGCATCCACAAGTGGTGTATAAAAACTCTGTCACAATACTGGCTCGAAGTATTAACTGCACTTTGTGTGTGTCACATTTTGATAGACAGATTGTGGTAATGTCTCACTGGACTTCACATTGACAGACTATCTGTTGTTATCTACCATTTTTGGACTTGAAAGAAGCTTGTCTAGACACTTTTCTATTTGCTCTGTCTCTCATTGACTTTGCATATAACAAAAAAAATAAAATAAAAAACAGCAATGTTGCAGCTTTGTGGGTAAAAAGAAATTCTCTGGTATCCACAGACTGAGGATTTTTTAGTGGCCATCCCTATGAGGGAATGGGTGATGTTGGAACTAAAAGAAAGCTGCACTATTCATCACAGTTGATTTCTCCAGTCTGCATGATTTTACATGAACCCACCTTACGTTTGTAAGAATACAGATACTTTTGACTCAGTCTTTATTCATTTTTATTACCTCTGCCAAGGTGGTAATGTTTTCGGTTTGGTTTGTCTGTTTGTCAGCAGGATTTTTAAAAATCGTTGGAGTGGATCTAAATCATCGGGTGGATACACAAATTATTTTTCAGTTTTGTTAACATTGCGAGATAGTGCATGGCCTTAGCAGAGGTCTGTGCTCTCCGACTGCCCTTCTAGTTAATAATAAAATACAAAGATTTACCAGTAACATCTTGAGTTTTAAATGATCCATATGCACTGAAAGCTTAAAAGTTGACTTGACCTGACTAGAACCTGTAAGTCTGATTTGACTTTTCCACTTCACTGAATTGCATGTGAATTGCATCTCAATGGGCATGAACTACATTTAGCTCAGGGAAGCATGACTCAATCTTTTCACACACATGTAGGTGTGTGGTAGTTTGGCACACACAGTTCCAAAAGATTGGCTTCACCTGCTGCATCCTAACATCTAACATCATGGAAAACCAAAATAGACATAAATTGTTGCCTTTAAATGGAAAAGACTAATGGAAAGACCTTGAGAGTAAGGACTTACTTTTAGCACACCAGAGATTTTTAAACAGAAAACAATGGATTGGATGTAAATTGTTTTTTTTTCATACATTTTTCTTTCATTCAATTTATTATTCAATATGATATTTTAAACACTCAATTATTATCTGTTCTGGTTGTAGACTACTTAATGTAATTTCCATATAAATAGGTTGGTAGCAGCCATAGTGTTGCAGCTTTCTGTACAGTATTTGGTTTGCACTGTATTAGAGAGGCAGAGTTGAATTGCTACAGAAAGAAAGAGATTGGCAGAAGCAAACGACCACTTTACTATGGAGTGGCACTTAAATGTTAAAAGTCTAAAAAATTAATAAATGAAATAACAAAGCTGGTTTGAGATTTGCAAATCCAATGTGTCTTCATGCCCGAAGATAAAGGGCTGTTTTAATGGATGATTGCAGGACAATTAGCTAGGGCTGGGCGATATGGTTGAAAACTGTATCACAACATAAGTTTTTTTTAATTATTGATATTTTTTATGACCTATTTAAAATAAGGACCAGGAGAAAAATATATTAAATTTAAACATTTTTATTTTAAACTTAACCCTGCTCTGATTATAATCCCCTCAGTTATAAAAGCAGAAATGTCAACACAACCATGGAAAACACTCAAATAATTAAAATGTAAACAGGTTTAAAATCACAATGAACACTTAACAATTATCTCTTAACATTAAGGTGCAAAATTAAAGAATAAGTAAGAAATGCTTAATAAAGTGTCATAAAAGAGTGCAAAGTGTTAGCTAAATATAAGAAACCTGAGACGGAACTATTTTCTGCAGGTTTAGTGCTAGGTTGGTAACCTGGCTTCTGGACAGTGCTCAGCATGTCTGCCTCCGTTATTTCTTTGTAGTGTTTAGTAAGGCGCTGATGCAGAGTACCTCTCCATGGCGGTCTGCTGCTTGTGCCGTGTTGCAGCTGCAGATGTTGTTGGACGTTGATGGCGAATACGGCTGTGCTCCAAAGTGTGAGCGCGGCTAAAGTGGTAAAACAAGTTTATGGTAGTAACAGTGTTGGTCTGACGACATTGATCTGACTACGGTCAGACTTATAAAATCCCCAAAACTGCCATACTGACTTTTCCTGTTTTATCAACGATTTCCTCGCTCGCTGCGGCACTCACTTTCCACTCCACGCCGGTTCTGTTATTGAAGAACACGAGACAGCGATGTGGCGCAACCAAACATGATACTGTTACATGATTGGCTGTTAGAGTGTCACTCCCTACGTTGCTAGGTTGCCAGAGAGTGTGGGCCTTTGTTTATGCAACCAAACTTGGTTCACAACCTCTGGTTTCTTCCAAGGGGGTAAGCTTCGCTTCAGGACGCGAACCTCCGATGGCGCCATTTTGTTGCTACGAAGCGATCACCTCTTGTTAGCATTACACTGACCGCCATTTTTTTTTTTACGTCACTTGACTGCGAATAACTTTACATCTGAAGCGTTTAAAGACTCTATTTGTCCATTGTTTATTTCTAAAGAAACACGACAATGTATAAAAGGCTCCATTACCTTGTACCTCACGTTATGGCTCCGTAGCAGACGCTTTTGTAAAAATAGGCTAACGATTGTGTCGTAACCAAGTGACTTACTGTCGCATAGTAGAGGAATTACCGTATAGTACAGGAGAAGCTCGCAGGCAGTTTCGACTTAAATTAGCTGTTTAGGTTTAATTACTAATGTTAACTAGCATGTTAGTTAGCAATAATTAGCCTGTGCTTATGTTATCTCCTTACATATACCTACACTCTCCGTCTCTGTAAGATTTGGAATGATTGAGATTTCTCTTGTCACAGCTACCAGAAGACTTACAACTTTCAGACACGTTGCTCACGTCACATCTACGTTGTCTCTGTCAGTTGGAGGCTGCGCAGTAAAGCAAGAGACCACCGGAAAAGTGCTTCTAATAGCCTTCACTGGTCTCTGTCCAGAGCAACGGGCTCTATTGGTCCATTATATACTGTCTATGGTTTCTTCTGATGAAGAAAAACAAGTTATTGAACGTTTTATCGACCGCATTTTCTATTGATGTTGATTATGTGTCTATCGCGATACATATCGTTATCGTTTTATCGCCCTACAATTAGCGATGACGCATTCTGCTGTTAACTCTTTACTTAGTTCATTTTACTTCAGCGCATTTGCTGTTTTTTAATATGAATCCACAATGACTGTTCCTGGACATGTTCGCATGTGTTCATACTGCATTTTATTACGACAGTCAGACTAAAAGCATTGACCTTTACACCTCACTAGCATATAGTCTATGTAGATTTTTGTCAGATGTTAAAAAAAACAAGAAAAAGACACTATTTATGCTTAACATAAACGCTATATTTAATTCCAAAGTGCTCCACACAAAAGATGTGCTGCAGCTATACACTGTGTGCTCTGACTGAATGAATAGGTTGGAGATGCACAATCTTGCCTGAGGTCTATGTAATTCTCTGTCTCATGCTCAAACCTTTTCTTTATTATTAATAAGGTTTTATAGAAAGGTGCACCGAGGGTGAAAATAAGTGTGTGTGTGTGTGTGTGAGTGTGTGAGTGTGTGTGTGTGTGTGTGTGTGTGTGTGTGTGTGTGTGTGTGTGTGTGTGTGTTTCTGAAAGCTATTTTGTGGTACATGCTACAGGCACAGATTATTGCATTGGATATTATTTTGATATCGATAGTTAATTGATTGCAACATGAACTCTTAAAATGTAGATTACGAGATTCTAACATGTGCTACAGCTGATAAATCTCTGAGATAGTTCAGTTGTCTCGGTTTGAGACCGTCTCCTCTTTCATCCTTTCACTCCAGCATACCGTATGTATCGCTAACTAACTTAAGACCATCTATTGCTGTAGTAGCATCCAGTTTTACCTTTCATCTTAATAAAATGACGTTAAGCACATGTGATTTTGTTAGGAAAAAAATACCTTGATAAATCTTGTTAAAACAGCAAGGTTATAATAATAAGAAAAAGGCAACATCTTAGGCTAATGCTTATTTGGTACAAAAACAAAAAGTAAAAAAAACATTTTGTTGCTGCTGTCTTTGCTTTGATACTAAATCTGTCAGCATGTGCAGTATGCGTTTTTGTGAGTTTTTCTTTGTGTGTTTGTGCTGATTATGAAACACATGTCAGTATTTGATTTTTTGTGTGTGCCAAAAGTGCTATGTAGAGTGGACAGTCTTCATTACTGTTTTTTACACAATCAATGTCTTTGATTGGGTAGATTCAAGAGTTTTAGCATGAACGTTTTACATTATACTGTATATATTGGGCACTCTTAACTATTGTGTCTTTTTGAATACTCTAATCAAACAAGCCAAAGCTTAGCTGCTTCATCATGGCTGATTCACAGAGACAAAGAGGACCCAACAACACAAATTGTGGAAAAAGACAAGGTTGTGTTTTACCTTATGTTAGTGGCCCTGACAAAATTTTCCTTTTATTCTTGTAACCATGTGCTCCCCCTTCCCTCTGTCCCCATTTTCATTTTCCTCACTGCAAGATACATAATTTGCATTGGAAGTGCATTATTTTTGATCTTAAGAATCTAGCACTTATGCTAGATACCTGCCAAGACAGTACCTCCATGCAGAGAGGAAACAATGGGGAGAGGTAATGAAGAGAAAGGTATCAAGAAGATAGGTCAAGGGTAAGATCAGGAGAGAAGGAAAATAAAATCGGGGGAAACAGGAAAGTAAAAAAACGAGAAAACTCTCTTGTGGACAGCTGTGGGGGAGGTTAAAAAGGGAGAGTAGATGGGGAGGAGGACGCATGGTCCCACTACTTGTCATCCACTGTCTGATCCGTGGGTGGCAGTGATGACTGATGATGAACCACTCAAAGTGAAGGTCATATCTAAAACCCTCCCATTTAGACTGCCACTGTCGCAGGGGAAAGGATAAATAAAGCTCAGATTGTCGTGTTTATTCACCTCGCTTCCTCTGTGGCTTTGTCGATGGAGGAGGAAGAGACAGACAGATGGGAAAGAGCAAGAAAATTAAAGATAGGAATGTCAATAGATGATTCAGAGTTGTCTAAGTAGGATTTATCTTATCGTACTTATTTTTTACAAAAGACATTCACACACTTACATCCTCAGATTAATATTCAATTTAATAAAAGACTTGATCCTCCTTGTTATTCTGTCTCCCATCGTTTAATACAACACAATTGATGCTTCAAATCGCTGATTTCTTAAAATGCATTCCTGTTATTTAATAATGAAATGTATTTCTTTCAGACATTCATACAATAGGGATGGTGTGTGATGGAAATGAAAGGGACAGCTTTTCTTCATGACTAGCTAGTAGGATTTTGGAGTGTGATTATTATTATTATTCTTTTTTTCCTTTTTAAAAAAGAGAACAGACAGCAGTAGCAATTACATAACCATTTGTCATCTAATCATGTACAGCCCAAGTAGGGTGAAACAAATTCCTGGAGGGAAATGAATTACAGCAGGTTTCTGAGTTTGGTTTGGTCAGTTTGTCACAAGGCTTAAAGACCGCAGTCTATCACTGCTCCAATGTCCCCCTGCATTCTGGCTGGGACACAGAGCTCTTCGTCTGGCGCTGGAACCAGAACTGGAGCCGGACGTTCAGATGGGGCTGTTATCCCCCAGGCAGGGCAGCGTTCTCATGGCCAGACGACCTCGCTGCCCAGACTCTAATATCTGATCAAGAACCATCTGCTGAGGCTGCCAGAGCACACACACACACCCCATAGCCCAGACCTCTCCAAGGAGAGCCCAATGGAAAATCAAGCTATTAGCGGACAATTAGAATGATTCTGATCACCATTTGAAAAGCACAACACAATCATCACAGAGATGACACTTTTGCTGCTACTGTGTATTGATTTAGGAAAAGGCATGGTTCTGCTCAGTCATTCCCACTCCCTCCTTCTGGTTATGTGTCACCCTTTCTCACTTAGCTTTTTAAATCTCCATTTCCCCCCTCCCACCCCCAAAAAAAGCAGTTTGTGCTGACAGTATAAGATATTTTTTCATTGAAAAAAAACATCTTGTTCAGTTGGTATTTTTTGATCTCCCATTGATGCAAACACATGGGCACACAATAATGCAATTAATGTGGAATTGTTTTATTTTCCCCCCAAAAAAATCATGTCTAATGGCAAATTGCTGTCATGATGATCAGGCAAAGTGTTTATGTTACAGTCACATGGTGTCTTCATGAGTAGACATGCATAAGAATAGGCTTGAATGCATCATAGAACATATATAGAAGGTGGCAAAAGTGCCGCTCACATGAAGTTTTAATGGCCCGCGCAAACAGTTTCTGCTCCGACTGTGTCGTGCAGCACCATTCGCCAGGCCTTGATAACAGTTGGTTAATGGGTAATGTGCCACACAAGAGTGATGCTGCACTTTCTGTTTTCATTTTGTTGCTGTAGTGCAGTAATTAATCCAGCTGAACCCTTTGTGCTCACAAAATAAATGCTTTCCATTTTCATTAATAGACAACTCATTAGTACATAATGAGCAAGAAGGCAGCACTCCCCGCTCTCCCTCAGCAGTACGTAGCAGATGAGCATGCGCTACACTCAGCTAATTAAAACCTGGGTTTGTGTTCTGTCTTCTTGTTTTCTTCTGTGAAAAGAGCACAGACAAGTGCTTTTAAAACATTAGTTTAATGAATCGTTGTATGTAAGTGTTTCAGGGGAAAGACAATAGAAATACTGTACTCAAAGTCAGTACAGTATATTAATGTAGGTCTGTATAGTAACAACTTGCTATTGCACATTGCAAACGCTTAATTACAACAAAGTGCAATTGCATGTGCTTTACATTTTTTTAGTTTAAAAAAGTTGAAGCAAATTTCTAGACTATTTTTGTCAACTGGTCTTTCTCATCCATCAGTGTTAAATCAATGATGGAAGACCTTCTTCCATCATTCGTTTAACACCAAAGTTTATATATAATGATTGAAGTCCGCGGAGATCTGTCTGTATCTGTCTGGATGATGGTCTTTGCCTGTCAGGGACTTCTCATCTGGACTGTAATTTGGACCTTCTTGCTGACATCGTTTCCTCCAATCACCTGTTGTCACTGGTAGAATAGCTGTGGTTCTGACTTTTTTTTTATCTCTCTTTCAAGAGAAAAATCATCCACTATGGACATTTAGGATGTTATATCACCGGAAGTGGAACTAGGCCACTCAACAATGCCAGGAAACCACAGACACTGAACATAACCCATGTGCATTGTTGGAACAACATTTTGTTGAGGTTGTTTAAGCAGAAAACATGAATTCTGTCTATATATCATACTGTAGATGATTTCATATGATTTATTTACCATCACTTATTCCTCCTAGAATCGTTAACCTTCAGGTCAATGGTCACAACTGACTGGTGTCACCATCCATCACAAAGTAGCTGCTTTAGTTTGAAACTTTAACTGATGAGCTATCACTGTCCACCAGTGAGTGTGATAAAGAGACGAACAGCCACAGTGTTGGAATTTATCCTAATTACATTATAGAGATGATAAATCAATAGTGGTTAATCATCTAAAGACAGCCACATTTGTTTCCCCTGCAGTCTGCCCACTTTTCGGAACACTATGTTCTATACACAGCTCACATGCAGCTACAGTACATGTGTGAATGTACTTACATTTGTGTGCATACACATATGCAGTCATACTCACACATTGATTATATATGTATACGTGCATACTTGCTGCACCTTTCAGTGATGACGAGGTTTTCATTTGTCTTGATGAAGCAATGATTAGCTGTAAGGATTCCTCACTTCATGATGGGAACAAAATCGAACCCAATTTCTGTCTGTAATTAAAACTATTCCCCAAGCGGACTGCTAGAAGGCCGCAACTTTAAGAGGTCAATAGAAGACAGGTTTCCAATAGCAGTCTAATTCAATCAGTCTGGGATAGTATAGTGTATGTTAAGGATCAGGGGGTGATTCCTTAACACTCACATACACTGAGCATACATTTGTAGTACAACAGAGCCAGCATGCATCTCACCTCTGGGCCTTGCTACTCATTATCTGTAATGGACCATCTGCATTACAGGATGTCAGTGACTGCTAAAACTGTGGTTTTAGTGTGATTTTATTTTATTTTTTTTTTTTTTTTTAAATGCTTATTATAAAAAAAACAACATTAGATTCTGTGTGTTTAGTTTAATGACCCAAGAGCATCCGAGGATCTGTGAAATCCAGCTGTATGAACTTTAAAAAATTAACTGTGGTTCCCTTAATTCCCATACAGAGAATTTCGGTGACAGTATTAACAATACACTCTACCCCGTAGAAAGAGCTGCTCTACAGCATATGTGTGTCAAAATTATCACGCTGTCCTCATATCAAGCAGAAATGTAGCACAGGGTCCGTGACAGTACGCAAGGTTGAAAGACCCGACTGACTGACTCGTAAAAAAAAGGGGTGAAGAGTGCAAAATCTAAGAAATATGTACTTTGAGCTGAGAGACATTTTTTCTCACTATCATCATTAACTAAAGTTATATCCATCACACGATATTTATGGCTTCAATCTAGTCTTGTACAGGTGTGCCAATCCTTCATTTTGACGTGCAGTAAGGGTAGAAGGAAGCAGCTCATTGGTCACAAAAGATAGGAAGCATTCTCAATCAAGTTGAAGCGTTCCTTGCATATACAGTTCTATGTTTTGATGCTCACAAGTGGCAGATGGCACAACATTTGCCAAACTGTGCAGAAAAGTGCTGACAACAAACTGACGCTGACAATCATCTATGGCACAATGTGCTTGTCAACTTTTACAACACAGCACTTTCTGCAGTTTGGCAACTTTTGTGTTATTTGTTATGTGAGAGCATTAGAGTATAAAAATGTGACTTGATAGAGAATCGTTCTTTTTTGTTTCTAAAAAGTGTGTGGGTCTCCTCAAAATGACTGTAGACAAAGAAAGACTCCAATGCCGTAGACTAGTGAGATGAGATGATGATGATGATGTGAAAGCTGTAATGGTTCCTTCAACTAGCCGGTAGTTATGACTGCTGCCTCCAGCGTTTCAATTACAAACTTCTTCCTGCTGTGGCAGACTAAAGTGGCAAGCAAAAAGATGATGATTGGCACTTTGGTACTAGTTCACATTTTCTAGCTTGCCACTTACCATGCATGGCATCCACAGGAACCACAAAAAAATGGAATAGTTAATTGTAGTAGTGTTTAAGTATCTTGAATTATATGACACATCTTCACCAGTTAAAGCGTAACTTTCGCCAAAATGTAGTCTAGTGTCTTTATGTGAATGTACCCGAGTTAAACTTTTGTTTAAAAGCATAATTAGGACGGAAGCGCCACTTTTAAGATTTACCGTATTTTCGTTTTCAGTCAAATGGCCTTTTGAATTGCAGTGCTAGGGACACTACTATGATTGCATCAAAATTGCTATTTTTAAAACTCAAAAAGGCTCGACACAACATGAAACTTTGCTCGAAGTATCACCAGGGGCTCTGCACATGAACTCCAGCATTGAGAACATTGTTTGTGTTCACAGAGTTTACTAAGAAGAAAGGTTTTGAACAACTCACTTTAGCAGTTGGTTTTTCCACTCGCCGCCATCTTACCAGTCAAAAAGTGTCGATCTCCGAATGCGAATGAACGCATCTATTGATTTTGATCAGTGCATTTATATGGAACTAAGCTTTAGGAGCTTTCCATCTTTACTTTTCTCCCTGTCACCTTGCATTCGGAGATCAAGTCAAAAAGTCGGAGTCAAAAAGTGCAACGTGACAGGTAGGAGAGTAAAGATGGAAAGCTCCTAAAGCTTAGTTCCATATAAATGCACGGATGATTTGTTGTTTTGTCGTTAGTGAAAAACAATATTGACCTTGTTGTTAAAAAAGGAGCCTCATACAATAAAAAATACTAAAATCAATAGATGCGTTCATTCACATTCAGAGATCGACACTTTTTGACTGGCAAGATGGTGGCGAGCGGAAAAACCAACTGCTAAAGTGAGTTGTTCAAAACCTTTCTTTTTAGTAAACTATGTGAACACAAACAATGTTCTCAATGCTGGAGTTCATGTGCAGAGCCCCTGGTGATACTTCGAGCAAAGTTTCATGTTGTGTCCAGCCTTCTTAATGTTTTAAAAATAGCGATTTTGATGCGATCATAGTAGTGCCCCTAGCACTCTCATTCAAAAGGCCATTTGACCGAAAACGAAAATAAGGTAAATCTTAAAAGTAGCGCTTCCATCCTAATTATACTTAGACTCGGGTACATTCACAAAAAGACCCTAGGTTGCCTTTAGGCGAGAGTTGCGCTTTAACAAAAGTATTAAAAAAACAAGTTCTGAAGCAACAGAAGCTGTTTCGGTATGGTGGCCCAATGGTTAGCACTGTGGCCTCACAGCGAGAAGGTTCTGGGTTCAAATCCAGGTCATTCCGGGCCTTTCTGTGTGGAGTTTGTAAGTTCTCCCCATGTTTGCATGGGTTTTCTCCAGGTGCTCCGGTTTCCCCCACCATCAAAAAACATGTACTAGGTTCTCCGGCTAGTACCCTGGCTCAGATCTGGAGTAGGTCCCTGGGTGCTGTAAATGGCTGCCCACTGCTCCCTTGAGGGATGGGTTAAATGCAGAGAATGAATTTCGCTATGTGTATGTGACAATAAAGTACCTTAAGCTTTGTACGGGCCAAGGAACAGTGTTTATTTTATTAGTTACATGTCTGATTAATTAAATAAGACTGTTAATGTGCCAACATAAACCACCTTGGTGACACTCGTCTCCAATTGATTTGCGCCATAGGGGCAGTGTCAAAGCGTGTTATCTCTCAGTTATGTCACATTGGCAGAATAAGTAGTAACTGCCCGCCATGTGCAAGAATCAATTTATGATCCTTCTTTAGATCCAGAGTTTTGTTGTAAACCCGTTTTCTCTGGATGTCAGTCAGTGGCATTATAGGCCATACTTACTTTCAGCATTACCTAATTCAAGCACAGAAACTGTCATTTGGTGCAATTTCAAGTTGACAGTCTTCATGTCTCAATTTTTTACTTTGTTTATGTTAATTGGCTTTCTATGTATTGGATAAAAAAAAAGTAGTCACAGGGTAAATAGATGTAATTTTAATGGAAAATTAATGTTATAAACGTCAACATGAATATCCTGTAACCATGCCTGATTAGCTATTAAGATCTCTAAAATGTACTTTGGTCTGTCTGCCTCTTGACTTGTTTTCCATTCAAACTATAGACATCATATTACATTAAAGTCTAACGATAAGAGGGTACATGTTTACCCAAAGGAAAACGTTTTTTCAGTCAGTCTTCCTCTCCACACCTTTTGTCTTTGACCATTTTTGACAGTATGAATCAAATTTCTGAAAGGTAAATCAGCACATTTGGGAGATGTTTATTTCCTTATCCTGTAAATGTGTCTTCAAAATGTAGCTTTTAGTGTCCTCGGGCATGCTTTTGGGCAGTCTTAACTTTTACTAAGCTTCCATACATACTGTACTTCACAGTTGGAAACCTGTATTGACATACAGCCTACTTTACATAATACTCAAACCCACAGGAGTACTGCTGTGGGTGCATGGACATATCAAAACACTACTCACATAGTCTCTGCAAATTAGTGTCCAAATCCATTTAAGCCACTGAAAGCTGAGAAGAAATGCAGTAATCAATGACGGAGGTTTCCTTTACCTCCCTAAACAGCAGTTATTTATGTCTGCTGACACCAATCAGCATGGACTCTCCGCTCTGACTAAGCAGAGGGAAGAAGTGCTTACTTTTGATTATTTATTATAACTAAGCTGGTGTGTGGTGATTATTTATCGTTAATCAAAACAGTGTTAATAGAGAGCATGTTACCGCATTTTCCTCAAATTTTTCCCCTCCTTAATATATTATATCATTATGCACAGAGAGAAAGTGGCATGCGATGTAGCACCCCATTGTTTTCTGTGCGTAGGGGCAATTCATTAATCCATAATTAGGATTACATCTTGTTATATTAAAATTAAATCACGGTTAAGTTGTGTTGTCTCCAGCTTTTCCAGAAATCTTCATCTACTGTACTCATTGTTATGTACCGGGTATCCACTGGACTGTGTTTTACTTAAAATAAGTTGAACTGATACTAAACAGTAGAGTTTAAAATAGCTATTATTAACAGGGTTTCTATGGCGTCCGTTTTTTGCAGCTCTAATGTGGTGCAAAAATCTGTTACCTGTCACTGTTGCTGTCTTAGTCGCTCAGACTTGTAAGACTTGTGGTTTTGGCTTCCATCATAATTCCTGTAAGCTCTTTATAAGCTCCTTATCTTTTACTACATTGACGGATCCAGTGGGTTTTGCAATAGCACTACATAATAGTTTGGATTGTTTTTATTTCACAGACATGAAACAATGTGTAAATTCTCCGATTGTGCCTGGCACGGACTCTGTTGATGAACATACTGTATGGACTATATTTGTCTGTCAACTGATGAGCTACAGATAATCTATACTGTTACATTTGAATGTTCAGCACAAAGGCAATGCTTGTTTAAGACCCATATTTTATTTTACATGAGTTACAGTAATGTTAAATGCTTAAAGCACTAAATAATATTTGTAATTCTCCTTGGAGTGGTTACACCCTCCGCCATGTATGTGATGTTTTCATTATCTTATCTGATGTTGGAAACAAATCAAAGTTTTGAATGTAAGAATCAGGTATGTTAATCACTACAGAGAAAACAGCTACTGTAGTGAATATCTACGCATGTGTTTTTCTGAAAACTTTTCATAATTTTTGAAAAACCTTTCCTCTACTTTTAGTAGCACTTGCCAGGACATTTGTGTTCGACATACTGTAGTCTTTCTTTTACATGACAAACAACAAAAAGAGAAGGAAACGGGCCAGTGATTGTGACATGCTATGTAATATTTTATCGTCTATGCGGCAACCCCGGATGTTTTAAAATGGTGAGAGCTTGTAAGCCTTTGGGGTGAGAAGGAAATGGACCAAGGATTTTCTTTTGGTGATAAGGTTGACTGCGCTGGGCTGTGAGAGTGCTTCACTAACTAATTATTTGAAGCCTCCTCTCAGATTAGGGTAGACATGCAGAGTTTATGGACAGTTGCATAGCAGACAATCAGACCATGTAATAACCAGAGGGCCAATATTTGCTCAAATCCACTGTAACACCTCACAAAACAAAAGTGTGTAAAGCCCTAATGCTCAGTCCAATCCCACGCCACACTGCCTTGATAAACACCGAAGCCACCCCCACAATGGGCACCATCTTTACTCTGGCAATTAGGCAGGGCTTTGGATTATCACTTCCTCAGCCCAGCACACCACAAATCCATCCGGATTCAATTATTCCCCTCCCATGTCTGTGGCCATTTGGGCTTTTTGGGCACATGCCCAGTAGAGAAATGTTCTAAAGGATTTCAGCTGCTGAAAGTACAAAGTTATATGAAAAAGAGCTTTTGTTGTCTTTTATTTATTCTTGCATCCCTGCGAGTTTGACAAGTCTATTAAATAAAAATGAAACCATGTGAGCTTACAAACACTCCCCCCAGTAAATATTTTATGAGAACAATAAGTGCAATTTACTGTATTTTTCTCCTTCACAAACCCACCTCCTTCAGTTGCTTTTTGTTGTACATGTTCAGTGCTGTATAAAAAACGTGTTGCAGTACATACAAGCAGCCCATGTTTTGATCCACGCCTTGTGGGCCAGGAGAGTCTCTGGTGGGCTCTGAGTAAGAACCTAAAATGCTTACTGAAAGGATTTGATTTGCTCTGTCTCGCTGCACCTCAAAGGCATTATTTTTTACTTATTATAAAGCTCACTCAGGGTAAATTGTGTAAGAGATCAAGGGTTTCCAGGGGTCTGGAGACTCCCATCTTTCTACTTGAGGCCTCCCCTTGATATGTTTGCTCAGATGCTTTTTTCCTCCACTTGGTTTGTTCTTGTGGAGTGGAAAAAAAGCTGCTGTGTGTATTGCTCGCATCTACTTTGTGTCCTTATGTGGCATGATCAGACACAACTAAGCGTGCATGCATGTGGTAAAGTGGATCTTCTTTGCAGGTCTGAGATAAGAGACCCCCCCATGTTGTGTACTGTTTATCTTCTTGGGTGGCACGTTTCCCTCTCAGCAAATCACCGCCGTGGCTGTCATTTCCTGCATTTTATGTGTCTGCCATACAGCAGCCTGTCAGCTCCTAACACATTCCTCTGTGTTTCTCCTCTCTTTTATCTACAGATACCACAGTGTCATCACAAAAAGGTAAGACAGCACTCAATCAGTCACCTGTGGATCCCCGTGCATTCTCAGATGGGTGGCATGCGGGTGTGTTGCTCTGCGCGTCCGTGTGTATTCTCAATTTTTGCTAACGAGATGAAAAACATTTCATGGTGTTGTTGATGTTGATTTGAAATGGAGTCATTCAGATCTTCTGTTACAGAACAATCTGTTTGATTACAAAGTCAATCACTCACACCCACTGACACCTAGACTAAATTATACCGCTATCCCGCAATGATAGACGGCCCACAGCCTTGTGTTTTGCATTGCTTTCCGTAAGTCTTATGCTAAGACTAATCACAGTTCTGTTTAGACACCTCTACGCTTTCATGTGTATGTTAATGTGAGGTTGGGGGAGGTGATTGTTTTGCATAGTGGATCTTCAGGGAGAGACGGGAGATGGAGGATGGGGGAATGTTTGTAGGAATGTACCTGTAGGCTGTTTTGATTTTGTTAGATGATGGGACCACACAGTCAAACTGTCTAAACAGCTGCAGGGGTCTTGTTCCGAATGGCAGCCTGCAGATGTATGCACCGAGCAGTCCCAGCCCTCTGCTCTTCATAGTGGAGATACAGTAATAGCAGCGGGTGTGTCACACTCTGTGATTGCAAAGCAGGAGCAGTCAATAACTCAGGAGAACTCCCTGCTGATTTTGTTGAAACTTTCTTTGATTCCCTGCTGTGCTCATAAAAACTTAGGTTTTGTTTTGTACGAGCTCTTACCCGAGCAGAACAAAACGCGGGTGAAAATATTTTCATTGTCACCTAGATCTGATCTAATGTGCACAACATGTATATTTGAAAAACCTAAACAGCTGGAGTGTGTCTTTAGGAACATGGCAACATCTTTTCACCTTACAAAGTGTCAGATCTGTTGAAGCTGCTTGTAGATACAGTGCAAGAGGCATTGTACATCTGAGTGACAGGTTACACTTAGTGTGCCCTCAGACACACACACACACACACACACCATTGTGAGGCTTATGTATGTGATGACAATGAGGTGTACGATGCTGTCAGATGGGCCTATAAAGGTAAGTGATGTGGGTTGCCTGAGCCTCACTCTCTGATAAATGTTGAAGGGGAGCAGAGGCTGGCGTGGTGTACATCATCCTTACACAGCTGCACTCCGATATGTTTCTAAATGAGAGGGAGATAAAGAAGGCCACGCAACCCTGACAGTGAAAAAATGCTCACTTTTGTTAGCCTGTACGTTTCCATGTCTGTGTCTGACTTTCGTTTGTGTTTGTATGTCTCACTTTTCTTATACATCTATTATGTCCAATTCAATTCCGGTTAGTCTGAGGCATCAACAAAAACATTCACTGTCTCTTGGTTCCACACATTGAGACTTCCATGGAGAAAAACAGCCTGCCGTATTCATTCATACACTGTGAGTTATAGATGGCTATGCAGCTATGACAGTGCCATCGGTGCCGAAGAGCCATGAGGCCTTGAGGCAAAGATAGAATACATAAAGCATGTGTTTGTGTGTATACATCTCTTTAAAGACTTGCATATAAGTGTGTGTGTGTGTGTGTGTGTGTGTGCCTGAGCATGAAAGATGGAGAAAGCAGGACATTTGTGCGCACTGGCAAGACAACTCCCGACAGTCTCAATCTGTTAATATTCAACATGAGAGATGTGGGTCTCCCATCTGTTAAATGAGTACAATGCTACAGTACATGTGGTAGACTGAAGGGCAGCACGTAGTATTTAGGTCCAGGTAGTTTCCATGCTGTGGTTGTATAACCTTTACTATTGTTCCTCACCAATATCATGATTAATACAGGACCTCATTATAATGTGACCTTATTCTTTAGTTCTCTACTTCTGTGGAACATCCCCCCCCCCCTACAATGACATCCTTTAACGAACACCTCTCCACCCCCTTACACTCCTCCTCCCTCTTTTCTGCCAAATGAAGTATATTTATGGCACCTGTGCTGGAAAAACAGTCTCCAGGAGACGTCCCTCTAATTTCATTTTCAAAATGCCAGCAATAAATTTATCAAATGGGCTGAATCGAATCGGAGTCACACGCAGTGCCATCCGTCATGGGCTGTCCCTCAGGGGCCTGTGGGCGTACTTAAGCCAGCCAAAAACCTCTGCTGGCAGGAGAAAAAGACTGAATGTAGAGAGGGGAGGGGGGTCCTGGTAGGAGGGAAACCAGATGAATGTACTGGAGAAATACGCTGAAAACAAAGATGTGTGTGCATATCTTTATCTGCTTAGATGCACATGCACAAGCATGAATTAGCTCGTGCATGAGTGTGGATGCATATGTGTGCACAGAGGTCAATGCTAATTCTTCAACACATTGGAGCCTCACGGTGCAGTTGCACTTTGGCTGTCAATGTGCCAGCGTAAAAATTGATTAATTGCAACACAAGTTAATTGATTGTTTTACTCTTTTTGCATTTGTAAATCCCTCTCAGTTCAAACACCACTTTGAGATTTATCCTATCCCCTGCCTCTGAAAACTCCAGGTTCACACGCTCTGTGCCCTCCCATTCCCCTCCCATCTTTCACTTCTTCATCCTCTGTAGCTGACTTTGGAACCTTTGCCTCTCTATTTACAGTGGGGGAAATAAGTATTTGACCCCTTGCTGATTTTGCAGGTTTGCCCACTTACAAAGAATGCAAAAATCTACAATTTTAATCATATGTACATTCTAACAGTGAAAGACAGAATCCCAAAGAAAATTCCAGAAAATCACATCATATGAATTTATTAAAATTGATAACCATCTGATGAGGAAAAACAAGTATTTGACCCCCCTGGACAAACAGCAAGTATTCTGGCTCCTACAAGCCAGTTAGTCTTTCTTTAAGACACAGCCCCAATCCGAACCAATTATCTACATCAAATATACCTGCCTCACCTCGTTACCTGTATAAAAGACACCTGTGAACACCCAAACAACCAGCATCCAACATCACTACCATGGGCAAGACCAAAGAGCTTTCTACGGACATCAGGGACAAGATTGTTGATCTGCACAAGGCTGGGATGGGCTACAAGAGAATCGGAAAGCAACTTGAGAGAAAAGATCAACTGTCGGTGCAGTTATCAGGAAATGGAAGAAGCACCACACCACCGCCAACCTCCCTCGGTCTGGGCCTCCACACAAGATCTTGCCTCGTGGGGTGTCCCTGATCATCTGAACGGTGAGGAATCATCCCAAAACCACAAGGGGGAACTGATGAATCAACTGAAGGCAGCTGGGACCACAGTTACAAAAGAAACGGTTGGTAACACACTACGCCGTCATGGATTGAAATCCTGCAGCGCACGCAAGGGTCCCCTGCTCAAGAAGAAACATGTACAGGCCCGCATGAAGTTCGCCATTCACCACCTGGACGACTCAGAAGAGGCCTGGAAGAAGGTGATGTGGTCAGATGAGACCAAAATAGAACTTTTTGGCCTCAACTCAACTCGTCGTGTTTGGAGGGCAAAGAACACCGAGTACAACCCAAAGAACACCATCCCCACCGTCAAGCATGGGGGTGGCAACATCATGCTTTGGGGATGTTTTTCAGCCAAGGGGACGGGACAACTCCATCGTATTGAGGGGAGGATGGACGGGGCCATGTATCGTGGAATTCTGGACCGACATCTCCTTCCCTCAGTGAGAGAGCTGAAGATGGGTCGAGGATGGGTGTTTCAGCACGACAACGACCCTAAGCACTCCGCCAAAGCAACAAAAGAGTGGCTGAAGAAGAAGCACATCAAGGTTCTGGAGTGGCCTAGCCAGTCTCCAGACCTGAATCCGATTGAAAATCTTTGGAGGGAGCTTAAAATTCGAGTTGCCAGGCGACAACCTCGGAACCTGAATGATTTGGAGGCTGTCTGCAGGGAGGAGTGGGCCAACATCCCTGCCGAAATGTGCACAAACCTTGTCACCAACTATAAAAACCGTTTGACATCTGTGCTGGCCAATAATGGCTTTTCTACAAAATATTAACATGGTGTTTGTCCAGGGGGTCAAATACTTGTTTTTCCTCATCAGATGGTTATCAATTTTAATAAATTCATATGATGTGATTTTCTGGAATTTTCTTTGGGATTCTGTCTTTCACTGTTAGAATGTACATATGATTAAAATTGTAGATTTTTGCATTCTTTGTAAGTGGGCAAACCTGCAAAATCAGCAAGGGGTCAAATACTTATTTCCCCCACTGTAAATGCCTTTGTCCCTGCTTTCTTTTTGTTTTACCCCTCTTTCCTTCTTCCTATCTTTTTTCCTCCTCTCAGCATTTATCACTGTGCAGGTTAAGCCAGGCGTGAGTAAGGGTAAAGCAGCTTAGTACTAACAGGGCTAATGAAGTCAGGCCCCGTATTCCTCAGACGGGGATCAGCGGTGCTACTCTGTGAAGCCTGTCAGCATTTAATGATTAGATGAAACATTCAGACACCTGCTCAGAGAAGACAGGCACACTGATATGTGGTAATACCCAACTGGGGTCTCTCTTACGCAGAGCCACAAACATTTATGCATGTGCACGTACTCATGGTGCAGACATATAGTACATACACACACGTGTGTGTGTGCATAAACACATGCTCCCACTCCTCCCACTTTGCAAAGGCATAGATTTATGACTCAAACATGGCATCAAGCATATACACAACAAAATGATTGGAAGAAAAAAGCGAATGACAGAGATTCAGAGAACAAGCAATCTGGCTATTGATTCCTGTCATGTGGAGAAAAAAGTAAGCTCCAAGCGAGAGATTTACCCCTCGCCTTGATGAGCAGATTGTAAACAACTCCACACACTCTATTCAAGATGCATGCTGGGATCCATGACTTTTGACCACTTTTCAATTCTGCTAAAAAAGCACGATAGAAGATCAATCAAAAGGCCAACTTCTCTAAACCTTTTTGAACATTTCAAGATTCATCTTTGATTCCAAATCCTGTTGGATAGAGTTATCTTTCTCTGGTGCACACACATGGCAGCCTAATGTGTGGTTGTGCTGGAGTGTGTGCCGCTAGTATGTTAGTAAAGCCGTTTTCAGTTATGAACTCCGGAAAATGTCAGAGGAATCAGGTTGTAACTTAGTCCAGAGTTTTCCTTTAACACATGTAGCACATTGCAGGAGATTGTCTGTATCAGATGCATTTTCATTTGAAATAGTCTGTTTGGGTTGGACTAGGGGTGGCGCTGGGCAGAGCCTGCAGCAGACAGGAAATAACACGAATTACACCGCGCCATGGAGCCATTCGTAATTTAGTCATAAACAACCGAGTCTCTTGCCGTTCTTGAATTTGTCTGACAATTTCTGCAGTGTTTGTTTTCTTCGGGTTTTACATGACCCCATGAAACGTCATCAACACGCCCACTCACGTCATGTGAATGCTCACATTTTTGGCTCAAACGGAGATTACAGACTTGGTACTTGGCAGCTGGCAGGGTGACCACCGTTTGATATCCCATTGGACTGATTCAGACATTTGTGTTCTCACATACAGCACTGTCGGCTAATGTCAGATAATTTCAGGTTTGCAGTGCATGTGTGAAAGGGACTTTGGTTTGCAAAGTACTTGGGGAAACTACTTGAGAATATAGATTTACAAGGATTGAGTCTAAAGATTGCATGTGTTCTAATGGTTGATGTAAGCATAATTGTTCATTATTAAGGAATATAAGAGTGGCTGGCTCCTCTTGTCCACATGTCCAAGTGTCCTTGGGCAGAACACTGAATGGGCAGGCCAGCATTTGCATATGGTGTGGGTGTGGGTGAATGAGAGGCCAATTTCTGAAGTGCTTAGTCCGATAAGGTAAACAAACGCTATATAATTGCAGTCCATTTACCATGTTATCTTATGCCTGAAGCTGCTGAGAATATTTACTGTAAGTCTATTAATAATTTACCTTCAACATTTCTTACCTCCTCTTGTGAGGGTTTGCTAATTTAACAATTAGCTAAAGGCTACATATGACAGTACAGCACAGACTTACAAAGAACATTTAAGGATGTCTTTAACCTTAATACAAACTACAGGAATCGGAGTGCAAAAACTAGGCTACTAGTTTTTTTTGGCACTCTAAAAGAGCACAACACTGTTTAACATATCAACTAAAAAATGCTTACAGCTTAATTCTCAAAATTGGTAACTGCTAACCACAATGCAGGAATCCTTTATTTGATTTTCTCGGCGATTAACAGCCTCATAAATCCAGCTCCAAAAAGCCTCTGACACCAGAGTGTGATGAGTTTACAGCGTTGTTCAGAGGCACGACAATAAATATTAAGTTGACTACTAACTAAGGTGTAAATAATGATGTGTGAGAGACCTTGTCTGGGCTAATTAAAAAGCTAATGCAATCCTCATGCTCCCTTGATCCTGTCCTGACCACCTTTTTATGTTAAAGTATTCAGTGCTCAGTGCTGAGGACGTTGTGGGCATTACCTGAATGCTGGCATCGCAAAAACCAACCTCTTAACCTTTTTTTTTTTTTTTTTTTTTTTTTTTAAATACAGGCATTGAGATTTTTAATCTAATTTAGCTGGTTTAATTTGGTTAAATTCTTACTGACACAGCCCCAGTTAAAGCCAGAGCCTGGCTTAAAGGAGCATAACAGGTCCAAACGTTTTTCATAATTAAATTCATCACTCCATTTGTCCCTAACAGTATAAATATATTTATTTATATAGGTGGCATCTTTTATTTGTATTTGATGAACGATAACTACCTTAACCTTCAGGTATACATCTATTTTGTATAGGTTAATGCTGTTTCATGTTCATGATGTTTGTTGACTTAATTGGTTAACAGTATTTAAATGGTAAAAACGGTTGAATCAAACAATAAATAACTAGCTGGATAATGAGAGCAAAACAGACTAATAATAAAAATAGAACGATGTCGCAATGTCAACTGACGTCCTTCATGTTCTTGTGAAGACATATTATAACATACATAATTTTAATTAATAATTTTAATTATTTTCAGACATCTGCGTTCTTAGCAATGTGAATCTAAAGAGCTTTGTTAATCACATATCATATGGTGATACAGGTGGTTTTGTTTTACTATGACTCCTGAACAGGTTCCCCAACTGTCTATACTCCATGTAAGTGTTAGAATACATTGTCATTAATGTGTTGTTTTGAAAAGGAACACAATATGTGTTTTCCCACAGGTTGAAAGTAATCCCAGACCGTATGCTTCTTCTTATTCCTTCCTTATAGTTCACTTTATGATTTTTCGCCAGGCTTGCAGCGTGCCTACTGACACAATACAATTTCATTTTAAAACTCATAAGTTTTGCCATATTGAAGCCTATCATGCACACTACTCCAGGGTTTTTTAACCCCTAAAATTATTATTTATTGATCTTTTAGAAAAAGGTCTCAACAACCTGGATGGATTGCCATGAAATTTGGTACAGATATCCAGAGTGCCCAGTGGTTGATTCCTTGTAACGTTGGTAATCACACGATTTTTAATCTACCGTCACGAGCAAGCCAAAGGTTTCAGTCAGTCAGTGAAATAGCTCAACGTCTACTGGATGGATTAGTACAAAATTGCGGACCATTTATGGTTCCTAGGCAATGTATCTGACTTTAGTGTTCCCCTAATTTTTTAGCCCAACTAGCAGGTTGACATTGTGTTGTTTAGAGTGAAATAACTTGACAACTGTTGGATGAATTGCCATGAACATTGGTTTGCACATTCATGTCTCCCTCGGGATGAATTGTAATAACTTTGGTATTCCCCTGACTGTTTATCTCGCACCATTATCAATTTTGTTTTGTCCCAATACTTTGGTTAATGACCAAAAACTTGTATAACTTATGGCATTCCCACCAGCTTTAGCTGATCTGATCTACTGTGTGTTAAGTGCTTATTAGCTACATTTAGCATGCTTACATGCTAAACTAAGATGGTGAACATGGTAAACATTATACATACTCAACACTCAAGTCATTGTGAGCATGTTAGCATATAGGTGTTAGTATTTAGCTCAAAGCACTGATGTGCCTATGTACAGCTTCACAGAGCAGATAGTGTTGCTGTACACTCTTATGCCGCGTTCTATTTACCTCGGAACTCGGTTTTAACGAGGTCAAAGTCGGAAACACACCCCCTGACCTCGGATTTACGAGCTCGGAACTCCTACAACCTCGCAGTAGCCCGGGTTCAAAATCCAACATGGCTGCCCAATGTATCAACAGTTGTGAAAGCTGCAGTAACATAAAGTTATAAGCACTTGTGTCTTATTTGTGTCTCACTAAATCGTTCACACAGGCATGTTCAACTTCTATCTGTGGACATGTTGTTACGCTGTTTGCATGCACAAAAAACGGCGTAATGCGTTGTTATCAACTGGTTGCTAACAATAGCTAAACGGGCTAGAGCTAATGAAGACAATGAAAATCCGACTTTTAAATAGAACGCATTCAACTCGGGTATGACGTCATTCCCAGTTCCGGCTTCCGAGTTCCAAGGTAAATAGAACGCGGCATTAGTCTTGTCGTCAGTCTGCCACCTCTTATTCCTGGTCAGTACAATACAGTAGTAGTATGTCTAATGGCACAAGCCTTCTGTCTCTACAAGATTAGTTTGAATGACAATCCACTATTGTAAGTTGCAACCATCATTTGTACAACCAACCTAGTTTAAATTGAATTTAAATTTTTCATTCCTGCTCAAAATTATGCTTTGGCTGTCCAAGGTTGCCCACGCAACGAAAACACTACAATTTTAATCTAATTGAATGTATTAGAACTACCATCAACCTACTCCCACATTTTTCTTGGATGCTGTTAAACTGCTCAAATCCCAGTGTGTGTACTGCAGTAGCGGGAGTTGCTTCCGGGCTTCCTAGTAGCAGTAAAGACTGAATGAGTATGTGCGAACATGCGTGGTTTGTTTTCTGCTGCGTCCTGCGTCGTGCCACTCTGGATCCCTGCAATGAGAACTATGATTACTTTGACCTTCATTTTTTTTTTCTTTTTTTTTTTTTTTTTTTAATTCAGCTGCGTGTACTCTGCAGGAGAGAAGGGTTGTTATAGACCTGATCTTGTCTGACTCCCTCAGTCAAACTAATAAGGTCTGTGGTATATACGATTCAAATGCCAACAGAAGACACACAGGTTCACAGCGAACCCCCCCAAACGAGCATAATTAAATTTTCTGTGACAAGATTGGTGAAAAAAACACACAGGTTGTAAAATGGTGTCACCTGTTCATGAAGCAGAAAGTATTTTTTTCTCTAACAATGTGAAAGGCTCTTCGTTATTGCTCACAAGAGGCTGATAATGTGCTTTGTTTGCCAGGCTAAACCATGCAACATGTCCAATTGAGTGTTGGCCAGTGCTAAAGATAAAGACATAACCACACAAAGAGAAGTTCAGCAGACCCACATCTTAACTCATTTAGGCTGTCTGGGCATTGAAACACTTCTCAGGCAAAGGCAGAGCAGATAAAAGCAGAGACAAGTATAACAAAAAGAATTGAGATGGAAGTAAACGTAGCACCACTCTTATAGAATCCTGTTCTGAAGCCTCAACTGACAATTAGATATGAGAACAGCCTGTTCCCTTGACGAATGGACTTAATTTGATATTCTGTGGTTTGCTCAGCAGGGTGCAACCCTGATTGCACTGGTGGATGGAGTTGTCAGGCCATCCGTACAGGCTAAGTGTAATTGACTATGTAGCGATAGACCGCAGCTTATCATAACTGTTCTCTCTTTGGTAGAGCGGTTCTATTTAAAAGGTACATCAGCTCTGTATCTGATGGTGTGTGGCAGGTATCTGGAAGATTAGATTGTGGTTGCAAGCCCAGAGATGCTTGTGTTGCAGTGTGGTGTCACCCAGGGACAGGGCTGCAGCAATCCCATTAAGCAAATAACTCTTTGTCATGATTCGACAACATGCTATTGTCACAGGACTACCTGATCTGAGTCACTTAGATGATTCATACATCTTTGTCTGTTTACTGACAAGACACCACAGTTGGGCTTGACGCCCTACAGGGCTTGCATTGCCAGGGAAGCGGGTGGCATATTGCACCCAGCAGGACATCTCCTACTGTATGTGGGCCTGCTCGGCAGAGGGATTTGGCCGGCTTGGATTAGCTCAGCAGGGTGAAACAGAGGGATACCGACAGGGAGGGAATGACAGATAGTGGAGGACATCAATCTCTGCTCAGTACATGGACACATGGGAAACCTGAGAAAAAGCTGCTGAGAATCCTGGTGAGTCTTGTTCATACACTGGTGCACAATTCACACCATGAAACATGAAACTTACCCTCACCTCTGCCATTTGCTATAAACCCCAAACCACAATAATCAGCAACACATAGGTCAGCCCTTTTTTTTATACTTTTTGACTTCTTCTCTTTAAATTTAACTACAGCTATAAATTTCTCAGCGAGGCTTGTGAATTCATTCAGATGCCCATAATGAGATAAACACATCTCCTTACTCCACAGTCACACTAATTAAGCAGACTTTTTCCTTCTACAGTGCTGTGCTCTCAAACCTCATCCACTGCTCTAAAGCATGTCACCACAGTAACGGCAGATTGGTACTCTCATGCCAAAAATTAATAAGTAAGTTGAATAGTTGAAAACGCACAAACAGGAAAGATTGCAGAGCCAGTTTCCTCTGACAGACTGCTGAGAAAACCCGTCTTTATTCTTTGCTTAGGCTGGTTAATTTCTGTCCGAGGGATGGATCTAATCCAAGAGTTTATTACCAAACTTCAGATGCAAAGCCTAATCGTTTTCTGACACCAAAGAGGGCCAAGAAAATGAATCGGGGTCTGGACAAATTGGCATCACTCACACAAGCGCAGTGGGAAGGAATTCTCAAATGTAGAAGTATATCAGCTCTCCTCCAGCATTGTTCAGACTTCTTTTAATAACTATTCAATTTTTTTGCTTCCATTCACAGTGCATTCTGTTGAGTATATGTTTTACAGTACAAGCCAATGCACGGACACATTTACAGCAAATCATTATGCTACTACTGTCTTCCCTTCGGGCTCATGTAATATGATTTTGTTTTATTAGAGAGCAAGAGAGATGTGCAAAAGAGGGGATGATAAAGTATTACATTGTGAGGAGTTTTTGATGCATCATGTATTCAGGCCCCACATTCCACCTTCTACCAACATTGTAGAATTCCCAGGGTTCCCTCCTTGCTTTGAAAGCAAACACAGAAAAACTCTGGAGACGTTCTCATTTGGAGACCATTGCAGGTATCTCATGACCAAAAGAAAAAGATGCCTTGCAGAAAAAAATCAGTTAAGGATTTAGAAAGTTTCAAAAGAAGAATTGCTCATAAATGACATTATAATGAGTTAACAAAGGGATAAGGGTGAGAGGAGAGGATGATCACCAGGTCTCTTTGGGAATGTTGCTATGCTCCTCTGGTGCCCTGATGGGATCAGGAATTACCCATTGGCAAATAATGAAATAGATTTGCAAAGTGATTAGTCTACTGTATAAGCTCAGATCAAAGATGAATTAAAAACAAACAAAATATTTGTTAATTTATTCATTTGACATTATCCATGCATGTCTTGTGGTCCAGCAACACAACTCTAGCCCAATGGTCACCTTCCTATTGTGCTCACAGGGCCTGTCCTCTAAAGCTAAAGGTGTTTTTGTCACTTTAAGTAACCATTTTACTCTCAGCAGGAATCAGGACAAATTACTTTGCTAAGCTACGTAAGTTTGCAGTCAGCCTGTTTACCCTGGAGAGCGACATGGCACCTAGGAAGCAAGATAGGCCCAGATGGATTATTCTAGGCTAATTCCGAGCACAAATCAGCTCACAGCCATCAATAATTCATGTGGAAGTCTTTGAACAGTAAACACTACTTAACCCATTAAGAATCCAGATTGGCACAATGCTATAATGGCACAAATACTGTACACAACGTATCTGCACATACAGAGGTCTGTAGCCACTACAGGAAAAAAAAGATTGTGCTCTATATGGAAATCCAATGCTCATTAGAAGAATTTGAATCTTTGCAGACCCATAACCAATATAACCTGGTGCAGCATTAGCATGGGATTGATGCTAAAGATGACAGTAGAGGGAGGCAATTAGAGTGACAGCTGGCGCTGGGATGTGTTGAGTTTTGTGGATTGATCTTCGCTGTCAGCTTTGTTTCTGTGAACTTCAGACACATGGGAGACATGCGCTCTCGTTCAGTCATTAAATGCAATAGTTTAAATGATAAAGAAATGGTGCCCCATCTGTATAGTTCATTCTTACTCTTCTTTCATTTCAATGTCATTTGCACATTGACTTCCCCTCTCTTTTACCCTCAGCCAATTTTTCCTTGTTGGTCTTTCATGTACTTTTTCAAGGTCTGTTTGTGGTATTGAGGCTGAGCGGAGTTGCTGGGTGTGCGGTATGTTTGTGTTGCTTTTAGCAATTCCCCGTCCTCAGCACCGTAATTCCCACCTGAGCAATACGAGATAGGGAGTGTTCTCTGTCTGTCTAATGCTCATTAGATAAAGAGGAGGTTCATGTGCTGTACTTTGACCAGTGGTGTTACAGTCCGTCTGTATATTTCTCTCTTCCTCTCATCTTGCAATGCTCTGGAGATGGTCTACTCAGTACAAACAGCATCTGTCCGGGAAAATAATAACATCTATAATCGTTCCCCAGAGAGACAACAGTGGAAAACAGTTTTTCTTCTTCTTCGATTATTTTTTTTTTACTTTTCAACTTAATATTTCTGATATATGATTTATAGACACCATACACTGGATTTTCTCTAAAAGCAACTGTTTCAAGTTACCAGTGATAACAAGAATATGACATTAGCTCTTGTATGATACTCCCTTTCTACATATTTGATTTCTTTCTCCTCCCCACATCTTTTGAAGCATAGCTTATCAGTCCACCAGATGGGATTCCATGTGGAGTTTGAATTCGAGAACTGCCATATTAGCTATAAGCAAAAAAACAGGGAAAGCTGCAATAGTGTCTTTCTAGCTTTCAAATTGTGTGGCACTCATTCCTTTCACCTTTCCTTGGATCTGGGAAATAGTCCCTGAACACCAACCTTCTAGCAGGTACAAATCAAACAGCCAGTTCCTGGAGGGAGCAACTCTTTTTTTCCAACATCACATGTGAGGAAAAAGTATATTTACATAGGATTATATTTTTATGGCAGGTTTTCAGGCATATGGATTTATGTCTGAATGCAGTGAAGAGGGAGATCGAAAGAGTTGGCGGGGTTCCCGGGTGGATTACATACTTTTGTGTGTGTGTGTGTGTGTGTGTGTGTGTGTGTGTGTGTGTATATGTATATGTTATACACAGGTGAGCGTGCACATACCCGCCTGTGTGTGTCTGTGTGAGGGAACATGTATGGGCAAACTCCAGTGTGTGAGAGTTATCGCTCTTGCTGCAGCTCACTCCATTAGTAGGTAGGGATTCCTGTGCTCTGCTCCTAGCCAGAGGAGACCAATTAAAGCCATCAGCGAGCGTCGGGGGAACTAAAGCTCTTCTCAGAGCCTGCGGAGCTTGAGAACAGAGGGTTTAGACTGGCTCCATCCTCCTGCATACAGGCGGTAGTATAGGGAGATTCTGGGACAATTACAGGTATACTACTAAATGATACAGGAATGTTCATGAATTCATTGCTTACACTTTTTGCATCTGTGTTTTAATTTTCATATCCTGTAAAACACATTGTATTGCATCTATTTGCATCAATGTTCTTTTATACATAACTATTATTATAATAACCATTATGATCATTGTCTTCACAGTCAACAAGAGGCTGGGTTAGATACACTAGCAAAAGCTTAGGTCAGTCTAACACAGGGTTAACATTATCGCTCATACTTATTCTTCAGGGCAGCATAGAGTCTCCGATGTCAGAGCCTTTGCGCTTTGGGAGGTTGTTGACATTTCCCATAGGCTTTATGGGTAATTCATTCCACATACATTTTACCTGTTTAAAATGTATTTCACTTCTTTCAAAAAACATAATAAGTACATTTCTTTGTCATCAATTACAAGTTTTAATCCAATAGAGAATTAACTCAGATTTAACTTGCTCCCAGTGTTCATAAGAGTGAAATTACTTACTATTTTGGGAGATCCAAACCCTCCTTTTCGTTTGGCTTTATTTCATTAGACGGACAAAAACCTTTACAAAATTTACTAAAATTTAAAAACAAATACATTTTCTATGCTATGAGGATGCTTCCTTGAATACCCTTTAAAACAATCACATCTCCCTAGTAGAAATGCAGAAAGAAGTAGCAGGGATACAACTCAGTTTGAGGCCTTCCCAGTGGGTGTTATTATTGTGTGGTTTTCCTGCAGCCTTCCACACTAATGCTCCTCTCGTCAGTGATGCTCGACCATGCTTTGGGGCTTTGTTATAGCATGGAGGCAAGAGATGTCATACCCTGTTACAAAATAAGGCACCAAATATGAACTTCCTCTTCCCCTCTCCAGCAGTCCCTCCCCTTCCTCTCCTGCTCTCCCCCCTGCCCTGGGGATCAGAACCGTGGAAATAGAGCCCGCTCTGTAGTGTCTACTCAGTAGGTCATAATTTGCCGCTCAGATAAAGAGCTCCATTCATTAAAGTGGCTGCTCTCTTTCTCCACACAAGTGACACCTATCCCCCGGGAGAGCAGCAGTGAACTACAGGGTTGAGGCTACAGGCACAGCCTTTGCCAGCCCTGATTGTCTTCCTGCAAGCTATTTGGACCCCCTCTACACACCAGATCCCTGAGCCTTATTCTCCACCTGATCTTCATTTCTTTCAGTGGGAATCCCTAATCTTTTTTTAACTTCACTCATTCATTCCCCTGCCTTCCTCTTAATACACTAACTCATCTCCTCTATTATCTCTTTCACCTTCACCTGCACATCTCCATCTGCTGCTCTAATCACACCTCCGCTCTTTTTTCACCACTGTCACTTTGGTGGTTTCCCCCTGACTCACTTTGACTTTCTCTTTCCCATGCACATTTCCATCAGCAGCTTTGATCGTTTCTCTTTCCTCTACCCATCCTTTTTCCATCTCCTCTCCTATGTCTTTCCTGTTCTGTCTCTTCAACGTGTCCGTGAAGTCCCTAAGCACTGGCAGTCACTGATGCGTGTACCGGTCAGCGGTACTCATGGGCAATGTGTAGATCATTCATCCTCTGGACAGGTATGTAATAGAGGCGGGATGGAGGGGAGAATGGGGACAGTGGGAGATCTCTGGAGCTATGAGAATCAATTTCATCGGGAATCACCGAAGCAAAGAAGCAGAACCTTTCTCTCTCTTTGAGCTTCTCTCTTTCTTCCCCTCTCATTCTTTTTTTCTGTTGTCATTTGCCCACTCTGCTATCTCATTCCTCTTTGACTGCTCATGCTGATCAGCTCACAAGACTCTTTAGCATTACACTAGCCAAGCAACAGGATAAATCCCTACACAAATTAGAACACAAGCCATTATGTGAGTCAACCCCTTCTCTTGGCTCCAGCAAGAAAATTATAGTCCCATGTTTAGAACTGGAGAATAAAGGAAACACACTCTCTTTTCTCCCTTCCACCGTATCTCCACAGACACGGTAGTGCATCAGAGCAAACAAAAAAGAGAGAGGGAGAAAAATCCCAGATTGCTTCTGTTGTGCTACTAAAGCTGGCCATGGCGAAAGGCCTGCTACACTCATACTGGAGATTCAGTGGAGACAAACAGCCCTAACATGATGCAGGCTCTTTCAGTCACCTGTTAAATAGAGCTTTGGTTAAAACAGCCCGACATGCATGCACTTGGTACCTGTAGCCTGTAGCACGTGCATGCTAATGTCTTTAATGGCATGACCATTCAGCACAGGTTCCACTTCATAAACTAAAATGAATGACTATTGGCTGACTAACACACACCATTTGACCTGGCACACTGGAGGTAACGATGATGTGGGAGACAAGGAAAATTGCTCATCAATCACGACCACGGATGGTCAGGCGCTCTCATCTTGTAGTAGTAATGTTCAGTGAATTGATTATGGAATGATGAGGTGGAATAAAATGCTGTGTCTCACGCATTTATTGCAGACGGAACTATTTTTTTGATTTTTTATTTATGATGCCCATAAAAGGTTTCCACAGATGTTAATGTTTCTACACAATCCCTGCAATGGAGTGTCAGTTTTGTGTATTATCTCTTATTTGGAAAGGAGACAGTGATAAAGGGAGATAAAGGATGTAAGTGTGTGTGTGTGTGTGTGTGTGTGTGTGTGTGTGTGTGTGTGTGTGTGTGTGTGTGTGAGAATTAAAAGATAAAGATAAAATGAATAAAAGACACAGAGCAGGCAAGGGAGGTTTTGCCGAGTGGGTTTTCCACTCTACTAGTACAGAAATGATGCATAACTCCACAGTATGCCCTTTAATTGGTGCTATTAATATCAGTTAAAGTTTTAATACCTATTTATTAAAACTTTTTTTCTGCGACCTAATGTGAATAGCATTATGAATCTCAAGGGCTGTGCTCTATAAAAAGGCTCAGACATAAATTATTAATGCTCTACCACTTCATCTGCAAGATCTCACTCCTACAAGATTTGTTAAAAAGGAAATAGCCCAAAGGTCTAATATTAGGATGAATTTTCAACATTAAATACTCTACATGCGAGTTCCATATTTCTTGAATAATTCTGTTCAAACTGTACACGTCACCTCCACATTGCTCGAAAGTTTTAGCGGCGCCCTTACTCATCATTAGCTTGTGGAACCTGTCAGGAGATCTCCAGTCTCCAAACTGGTCACATATAAAATGTAAACAGAGTGTGGAGGAAGACATAGAGGAATCCTAATGTACACAGCAGCCTAATTTGTCTGTTTGTATCATTAAGGTCCCCTCCTCTGTCAGAGAGTGTATGATGTGAAAAGCCTTTGCACTTATCTGCTAAAAAAAAAAGGGCAAATATGAACAGAGAAACGTTTTAGGAAGCTGCAGATCCAGTTATCCCCTGTTATTAGAGTTAATTATGGTTCAAAGATTAGAAACATTCTGCTCTGACACAGAGTTATCTGTAGCTTATAGTTTGAACTTAACAAAAAGTTTTTAAGTACATTTAGCGGGCAAAAGAAGCACCAGCTGTCTGAAATGCCTTCATATAGCCTGGGAAGGGAAGATTAAATGATACATGATTTATATGCATAACAGACGTCTGTGTGGCCATTTGTGACAACACCGTAGTATGTATTGCATTAGCTTGAGGAGGGAGGACAGATTATTGTGCTGGACTGACATCAGCCAGTTAACATTTAGGAGACATTTAAAAACATTTAAATATGCCCTATATCGCATGGAAAATAGAAACAATCAAAAATGTTAAAACTTTAAAACGTTTTGCAGAAAAAGTTATTATGATGGAAAGCATAATAGGAGTTGTGTGATGGCATCTGATGCTTTTGGTTGGGATTCAGGTTTCCATTAATAGGCCGTCGCCTCTTGTAGGTCCACCACCACTACACAAGTATTTGATTGACTTGCCTGATTAAACTTGCAGGTATAATGGCACTTGCGTCTCCCTCCTCCACACTCTACTCTTTACCTCTTTTCTTTCTTGTATGCTTGATCAACCCGCACAACCCCCAGTATTCTATTTCATCACTCTTCTCATAGTGGTCCCCTGCACCTCCATCTCCCCCTCACGGTTTCAGCTGGGGAGTGTGAAATGAAGCTTGTATAATTAAATATTAACAGCCTGCTGATGAGGGGATTGAGAGCCAGGGTGGGAAGAGGAGCACACCACTGAATCCTCTGCCCTACTTCTTAATGTTAATGTCCACTGGGAATTATTCATGTATCAGCTAACCTGAACTGGCACCTAAGAAGGCACAGGGGTAACAGGGAGCTGTGCCAGAGTGGCACTGACTGAGCCAGGGTCAATCAACATTAATAGAAATCCTATTGGGGGATTAGAATTCCGGGGTGGAGGAAAGCTTTCATTATTAATTAGCCTGTCAGATGCTGTTCTTATGTTTGGATGAGAGTTCTCAAAAGGGATGTGGCTGCAGTATAAAGTTTTAGCTATAGTGCAAATTGCAAGTGGATAGGTAATTGTCAACATGCCGGTGTCTTTAATAGTGCAGACCAGAGAGTGCTGAATTTATTACTTGATTCAGAAATGAAGCACCAATTAGCTCATAACAGGTCAATGTGTCTTAATTATTCATTTATTTATAACATGCTCATGAGTCCTAACTTTTACCCAGAATTTGATGTTGGCAGTTGTGAATGAAGCCAGATGACTTTTTATGAGGAAAAGTGCTTATTTTAATTCACTAGCTAATATCACATTTGTCTTCAGCTGACTCACAGCTTAACATGTACCAATAGCAGGGAAAATATGTAAACCCTCCTAGGGGACAATACATGTTCCAGTTCTGGTGTTTGTTGAGGCATTAACATACACAAGTCCTCATAATCTCAACAATTAGACTTGATTAAACCAGGGTTTATGCAGTATCTGAGCAGTGTGAGTGCATCGACATAATGTGCCGTGCTGTCTTTTTAGTTTCATTGTACATCATCGCAATGTGCAACAAAGAGGAGATTTTAGAAATGGGTCCCTCATTATAATATGAAGCATTCAGAGACGTGATAAACTTGAGGCAGAGTCTTTGCTGAGTTGTGCTTACTGTTTGAGTGTTAGTGTTGTGTAGCGTGCTAAAGCTCTCTCTGGTACTCTTTCTGGTCCACTCAGGCTATTAAAGACCTCTCTGCTAGCACCTCATAGAGCAGAATCTTTGTTTGTGTATTGGTGTATTGCTCTGTGCATGCGTGCATTGGGGTTGTCTTTAAAAGCAGACATGGGCAACGTTCCCTGCCCCTGCCCCTTAATTTCTCTCTGTGAGACATCCATGTTCAGAGTGAACGCATCACCCAGCTCAACGAGGCCGTGAAGCAATTAGGGCTCTCCGCTGCCCCTGGCTTGTCAGCTGCAGTAAATAAAGGTCCCAGCAGCCCCAGGCAAGCTATGACGGGGGAGAACACAGAACAGACTTCAACTCCAGCCGCTCCTGGAATTCAAAGGATTGAACACCCACTAACCTTCCCCTCCCTTCCACTCCTGCTCGGCTGAATCACAGAACCCACTAGAGGGAGTGGGTAGTGGCTGTGTGTGTTTGTGTGGACTGTGTGTGATCTTCCATCTAGAAGTGACCACCCAGTGAGGCTAATGGCTCCAGTGCATTTTGCATCTCCTGCTGTGTGAGCAGGTTAACCAACCTACACACATCTATGGCATGACAAACTTGTTTCAGTTTCACTCTCGCTTTATTCCCATAGCTTTTAATGTCTTCACTCAGTGAAGCGAATACTGGGCTTTTGTTTTTCAGGCTGAAACTGGTTGCCTGGGTGAGTGCTAACATAACAAGACTTAAACCTAATCGGAGATCAATCTACCAAAAGTGACAGGTGACTTTTTATCTCCATCTCTCACCTGCTGCCCCTGGCTGATTACCATTTATCTATGCAGACAGACACGCCTGCTATCCCCCACCTCAGGATGCACAGCAAGTAATTATCCCGCCCTGTGGCTTGTCATCAGGGCCACAAACTCACCTCAAACTTGAAACTTAAAATAGTTGATGAAGGTCCTCTGCATGACACCACAGATTTGTCCCCCTTTGGACTTTTAAATTCCAAATGTGTTCATTATTTGTTTTTTAAATGCCTCCCAGCAGCTCACAGGAGGTGTTTGTTATTTATATAAGGAACAAAGTTGAGCCAGAGAGAGAAATTGGCAGTGAAAGAGAAGAATAGATGATTTCCCTTGGTACTACTCAGGCTTTAAAGAGTAGCCTAAACATAATAATAGTGCTTACCTATTGATGTCTAGAGTTTTGGAGGCCCAGTCACACTCAGTATTATGGGATGCACAGCTCCAAACATCCCAACACACCACTGCTAATAACAACATTACTACTACTACTAGTACTAATTCTTCAACTACCATTCATCATCAGCATTATCATTATGGACATAGCCATTTTCAAAGCACATTAAGTGATTAAATTAACGGGAATAATACAAAAATGAGATGGCATCTTAGCCAAAATAGTTATCATTAAAAAAAAAAAAAAACACACATGAAAAGGCACTTCAAGGACTACTAAGTAAAGATAATTACGTAAATGTTTATTGTTTTTAAAAATGGGCTTTAAAAGATGATACTGACGGAGCTTGCACTCATTAGGAAGTCATTCCAAAAACAGAAACTCGCTGTTGGCAAAGACTCAATCAGGAGATGTATTTGACAACATACAGTATTTTTCATTTCTGTATTCTTTTTTTTAAATTGCTGCGATAGATCAAAGTGTGTATGCTGATGCCAGTACTTCAGAAGTGTTTTGTGTGGGTTTAATAGCAATATTGCTTGTTTTGGTGTTGTTGATAATGTGATCCTGCTAATGACAGTGGTAATTGCAGTGGGAGAGAGAGGACTGGCCTGTTTGTTGCTGAGCTTGTAAAAGAATGGCTGAACATGCACCTGCCATCTCCAGAGATACTCATTAAAGAGGAGAGATGCCAAGTCCCAACATCTCAGTTCCCCTTGCAGACACACAAACTGTACACAGTGTAGGTACACACACACACACACACACCCATACCAGCGCACACACTCAAACACACATCCCCCCCTTCTTTGGTAAGATTTTAATTTTCTGTCCAATTTGCCAATTCCTCAGAAACAAAATTAAACATTTCTCTCTGTATTCGCTCCTCAGCTGCAGTGAGAGTGAAAGGCGGGAATGCAAGTTAAGGTGTGAAATTACAACCTAACACTATCTCATCCTCTCCAGCTTACAATCAGGGCAGCAGCTAATGCCGTGGAGTACTGTCTCACTCACTTTACTATCATTAGCTGTTTTCAGAAGCTTCCCCAAATATATACTGATTGGACGAGATGAAAAAGAAGCATGTAAGTTTGATTCAGTCCACGGACCTGTGCTCGTGGGCAGCCATGTAGATTTATATTGGCAGATCAAAGCATGCTAAGTGGATAGTATGTGAAGAGTGGAATAAGATGTGCTTGCTCAGTGCGGACATATTTGCCAACGGCTCCAATGAGATCGCACCTCCTGTCACAATTCGCATTAATTTGCATGCGGCATGTTTAGTTTGTGTTTAGTCCTAATTCCACATGAAAGAAGCAGCATGTAAACAAGTTCATTCTAGTAATTATGGCAACTCACTCTAATCAACCCAAACGTATTGAAAGTCACTTGTACATCAACTTAACACGAGTCCCTGAGCGTGTGTGTGTGTGTGTGTGTGTGTGTGTGTGTGTGTGTGTGTGTGTGTGTGTGTGTGTGTGTGTGTGTGTCTGCTCTTTCATGAGAGCAGAAAGCTCATGAAGGCCGAGCATGTGAATAGAGAAGGATTTTGAACTTTAAACCATTCCATCTAATTGGTCTGCCAATTCCTCTGACTTCCCGCTGCTTCTCTGCTGTTCTAGCGCACGCCCTTTTACTCTCAGTGAACTAAAAAGCGCTCTCGCTGAGTCTGTCACTCCGTCTTTTACTGTCAATCACTCTCACTATTCTCTCCTTCCCCTTTCAACTCCCCTTATTTCTGCCTTTTAAAGCTCCTTGTCTCTATCACCCACCCCTCCTCCCTAAATCATTTGTTCGATGCCTTTGATTTCCTACTTGAAGCCAGGAAATGAAAGGTTAGGCGCTGTGATTGTTAGCGGCTCGGTTCCGGTGTGGCCTGCTTTAGGCCTGTAAAACGACCTCTTTAAAGGTTTGACAGGAAGAGCAGGAGACACGGATGAAAGAGCAGAGGATGACATTGGTCTCTCAGAAAAGTTAAGCATCGTCATTTTTCCACATTTTACTGTTTTCTATGTCATGCCCTGTCTCTTGACAGCATGTTTTTCCCTTTTCACATCTTCAAACAATGTAACAAATTATAAGTATGTATCTGACTGAGTGTGTGTTTCAAACAGTTTTCATCTTTAAATGTAGTCTTCACTTTCTTCCCCACTTCTCAAAGGAAAGGAAATACCCAGGGATCCTTTCTACAACCATCTTCAGTACTGATTTTCCTTCACATTGGGGGTTTGCAAAGAACAGATTGATCCCAGTCACTTTGTGTCTTTGTGCTGCCTATGATCAAGACATCTTAAAAACTGAGAATAACACAAAAAGAAAGTAATGAGGCACAGATATGGCAACCAGAGGTTAAGAATGTAAGGAATAAGACAATAGTGTTAGGATACAACATACAAAGCTTTGTATTTCAAAAGGTGCGTTAAGCCTTTTTTTATCCGTGTGTGTGTGTGTGTGTGTGTGTGTGTGTGTGTGTGTGTGTGTGTGTGTGTGTGTGTGTGTGTGTGTGTGTATTAGCTAGAAAGCAGCAGTGAAAAAGTGTGGAGTATTTGTTTTTGTAAGAGCAGTAACACAAATGGAGGGAAAATGCCTGAAAATGGCCCAATTTGAGATACTGAATATTACCAAATTGTCATTCATAGATAGATAGATAGATAGATAGATAGATAGATAGATAGATAGATAGATAGCCAGTCTTTTTTTAGTTGAGGCAAGATCATTTTGCTGACATAGAAGCACCTTTTCCTGTCTGGGTCCCCTCTGGCCAGGACTGGTCATTTGGCCACCATAGCAACGAGAACCTTATCCTATTCCCATATCTGCCCCAGACTACTTCACCCTGAAAATGTCATATCTAATATTGACTCATTTTAGCATGAAACTTTAATAAGCTGTCAGAGAGGGGAACCCAACCAGACACTGCCATAAAGGTTATATGCGGTCTCAAATTATTGGCCTTGTTCTTCTTTTCCAGACCCATTCACATTCCCTTTCTCTCTGTTACATTCCCTTAATGTATGGCTGCGTAATATTTCATAGCTGCTTCCCTTAGTTGAGTTTTCCATTCTCTTTTTCTGTGATGCTACTCCCCCTCTCTTTTCCTTTGTTGTCTGTCCTCCTGCTGTCATCTGATTGATGCCATTTCGAGTGTGCTGCGTACTTCATTACTCTGATTTTACCATGTCTCAGGTGGGCTTTGCACTGGGGAGACGGTGAAGAACTAGAAATGTGTCATTGGTGGTTGGGGGCATTGTGCCCTACTGAGCAAATAAAATCACCCAAATAACATCAGAAAATTGCCTTCTGTCAGTGCTATGACAGTAGACGGGGAGAAAGGGTTGCACGGAGACCATTCTAGGGAGCTAGTGGATACAAAATATTCACATAGACCACTGAGGCCAAAGGACAGATATGCCGTATGGTGGAAACATGCATACCAATCCTCCTGGACAGACAAATTATATCCTGACAGGAGTTGCAGATGGCAGAGGTGATACATTATATTTGGAATTACTTAAGACTCAAATGCCTTTGACTCTTGCAGTATCTGTTGGAGTGTTTTTGTATGGAGCTCACAGCGCCATGATAAAAAAAATGTCTCTGCAGACTTGTGTGCAGTGTTAACAGAGTTAGTTGAGCTCCACCACTCTCTTATCTCTTCTATTGGGACAAGAGCCCCATGAATGGACCCCTCTGTTCCCCATCCTCTCCAGCAAGCAACAAATCACTATCAGTAAAAGATTTGCTCTCAGTCGCACTCCCTCTTTATATCTTTCTCTACCCCCCCCAACCCCCCCCCCCCCTCTCTCTCTCTCACACACACTTCCTTCCCACTCTCTACTTCTTTTTATCCAGCTGCTTTCAGTCATGGAGCCTGTAACATTGCTGTGGTTCATTTGTCTGTTAAAGAATTTACTTACAGGCTTTCTCATATAGCTGCCCGTTAAGGAAAAATTACATGTTGACTCTGCTCTATGTTTTAGGTGAGGTGTTGTTTACTGCAGCGTGGTGCTAAGCTGCCTTGCTATCTAATCCTTAGCACTGAGGGGAAACATTTTAAAAAATTTTTTACTCAAGCAGTGTAGTTTGTGTAGCCAGCAAAACCTCTCTGCCATTTCCAAACAATCTCTGTGATCAAGGAGTAGCACAGCATCATTTTCCTCGCCCCCCGCCGCGACTGGTTCACAAGCTGTGTGCAAAACGTTCTACATGAAGCATCATAATGTTGTGCTGGCCATGTGACTGCTTTTCTTCATACCTGAGCCATGTAGAAAATGTTACCGAAACAAGTACATAGAATGCATGCGCACCTTTTACAGAAAACTCCGTCATAAACATGATGCCAACATATTAAACTGTCAAGTATGTTCAGATTACTGTGAATGTCTGACTTGTGTATTGCTTCTTCCTCTCAAGTGTGTGTGTGTGTGTGTGTGTGTGTGTGTGTGTGTGTGTTGTGTGTGCTTGTGAATTTTGTCTTTACAAAAGCCTTCACTGCTGTTTTGCCTCTTTCTTTCTGCTGAGGACAGCAATGGGTGTCAAAACATAGTAGAGTTTGACATCCTGACACTGTTTGAATCTCAGTTCACTGAGAGGGATAGGGAGGCTCAGCGCCTTGTTTGAAGGCCTGTCTGTTTGACATCGCTTTCCCTCGCCATCTGAATGCATTATGCTGAATGCGTCATTCAGCGTGTACAGCCACTGTGTTTGTATGCTTGTGTATCTATGTATGTGTGTGTTTCAGTACTTGCACCTAAAAAGCATTGGCGAGACCTGACCATGAAGTCTTGAACACAGCGGTTTTTATTCAGTGAAGAATCATGAATCAGTGACGTACAGCTACATGTCTTCTAGCACCTCCGCAGGATTTTCATTTAAAAAAGAAATAGCACTTCTCCATTTGAGGAGTAGCCACGGGAAGAGAAGTAATGCTGGACATGTCTTTCTCTGACATTCTCCTGACACACCTGTCATTTGAAATATCTATAATGGATGGCTTCTTGCTACTGTGACAGTGTGAGAGGGAAGAGGTCAACTATGACGTCTGACATTCTCTAAGCTTTAATTAGAAGTCACATGGTCGAACAACCTTTCAAAATCACATGTAGCATGCTGCATTTCCACATAAACACACTGCCACAGCCAGACCCAATGAAACCTGCTTAGTTGACTCCACTGACATCTTCCTACTTTCTGCGGCATATTAACTTTGACGATGTGCTAACAAATACAGTTTCCACTAAAAAAAACAATATAATGTGATGGTTAAAGACAGCAGCAATGCCAACACAGTGTTTGTGTGCAGAGTTTGCTGTCTGTTGTCACAAAATTGACAAAACGTGATATTAGTGAGAGGTGTGTTATCTTTAAAGTTTTGTGAGTCAACGCTTCTTCCAACACACTGTATTGTTGAAAGCGGTAGCTGCACCTGGTATAGGCTGACTCCTTACCGCAGCGGCACAGGTTCGACTCTGACCCGCAACTGACTTTGTTGTATGTCATCCCCTCTCTCGCTCTCTCACCGCTTTCCTGTCAATCTTCAGCTGTACTATCACATAAAGGCAAAAGCCCAAAAAATAATAAAAAAAAATAAATGATCGGTTTACCCTGTTAAAAACCGTGGGGATTTGCGTGCTTGCTTTTCCTACTATTTCTTTATATACTTTATTCTCTTTCAAGCAATTAACGTGAGAGTAAACTTGCTGCCTCGGTGGATTCCTAATAGCCTGTCCTTGACTCACTGAAAAGATAGTTGAAAATAAAAAAAAAGTGCACTGACTGTTTTGGAGAGCAGAAAACAGTTAATTGAAACCAGGAAAAAGGGAAAGAGGCGATGTGTACTCCGTCTCCACATCACAGTTCTCTCTAGGAGCACTGTCTAACAAATTGTCTGTCAGCTAATAATGTAATAACACGGCTGAACAAAGCATTCTCTTCAAAGACATGGCAGGAATAGGATGAGGAGAAGAGAGTTGTGTTAGCTTAATTTTACCTCTTCCCTCAGACTTGACAGTTTTTATCAACAATGGTTCAGCACGGATAAGAAAATCTTGTCAATGGTTCTGTGCTCAATCTGCTCATTGTCCAAGTATTTGCTGAGTGGCGCTGCACAGGAAATGAGTGTTTTCCCCTGTCTAAACTGCTATACTATAATAAGAGCACTGTGCTTGCAGAGGCTTGTTTTGAATTGCAGACATTTAAATATATCACATTCATGCTTTCAGCAATTTAAACAAAAGAGGATCTGCTTCAGGAATGTATTTCACGATTGAATCTTAAAGGCACAATTTAAAATGAAATATAATTATAATTTTCAGTCATTCTTTTCAAATTTGGTTTCCTAATTGAAATTTCTTTCTCTTACTCTAATTAAGGTTAAGTTTCCTTAAGTGAGCTTTTCTACGCTCCCTTCTGTTCATAAGGGAGCTTAATTCATACTGTACATTTTGTTTTGTATAAATTATTTGGCTAATACAGTGACTGAGGAGGAACAGATCGGTGTGAAAAATAATAAACCTTAATTAATTAAATTATTATTCCTATCAGACACACACCCGTCCCAGCCATTCTCACATCAAGATGCACCCACACGCATGCGTGCTTGTGTGCTCGTGTGCGTATGAGAGATGGAGAAACGGAGAGAGGAGAAATCCTGCTGAGGCTGCGTTTGTCAGGTAAATGGTGACGATGACAGCAATAAAATGGAGATACTAATCGTCACAAAGGCAATAAAAGAGTGTGTGAAGTAGCCTTTCCAGCAGACTTGGAGGTTGAGGTGGTACTAAGAGTAACTGCTTTAGAATGGTTATGGCTGTCATTATAACACCCCTGCATCTCTAACAAGGATTATTGTACAGAAAAGGACGACCCAGGAGACACTTAAATCAGTGTGTGTGTGTGTATGGGCGTGTGTTTGTACAGTAAGTATCTGTAACCAAGTGTGTTTTATGTTCCAGAATCAAACACTATGAGTTCCTATGTGTTTTATGTGTGTCTGTAGTGCGCTCTGTTTTTCAGTGAGTGCTCCCAGTAGTGGGTTTAAAACCGACAGCGCAGGGGAGAAAGCCTGGGAGCGATATGTGCTAAAAGTACATGTCATCTTCAATAAAGGATGACAGAGTTCACAGGTCTACAACTGCATCCTGTTTCCTGTACAACTGTAGGCAGTAGCATCATGTAGCACACAGAGTGCCTCTTCACAACAGTGATAAAACATTTTCATGTATTCATGAAGCGGTGGTGTCAATGCCGCTGATGTCAGGGACAATATTATATGATGTGGTGAAAACTGTTAACTTTGCCGATGTCTGTGGGGAAAATGTGAGCTGCTCTTTCAAATGTTTTGCCTTCATGCTCTCACATTGCAATTCTGTAAATTTGCATTTAATCTTACTCTAAAAACATTTTTTAAATGGGGAATTTGTATTGATATTTGTAATATATATTGTTTTCTGCACAGAAACAAGCTAGTCCTTCAGCTAGCCATACAAACCACACACACACACACACACACACACACACACACACACACACACACACACACACACACACACACACACATATACATACAGACAGGTTTGAAGAGACAAGAAATAAAGACTGAATGAAGCATATCAAGACCCCATCATTACCTCAACCCATTATGCATGTATTAGGAAGGACATTCTGTTTTATACCTTCAAAAACAAGTTGGCAGGATTTCCATATATATATATATATATATATATATATATATATATATATATATATATATATATATATATATATATATATATATATATATATATATATATATATATATATATATATATATATATATATCCCAAAGAAAATCCAGAAAATATATATATATATCTGATAATCATGTTAATATTTTGTAGAAAAGCCATTATTGGCCAGCACAGATGTCAAACGGTTTTTATAGTTGGTGACAAGGTTCTGTCTCCTTCACCATGTTGCTGCATTATTTAACCTTGCTAACTCAAGGAAGCTGCTTCAAACTGCTGAGTATGTTATAAACTGGCCATAAACCTTTAAAAGCAAAAGAATTGTTGATGTTCTTGCATTTTGGTGTCTTTTTCGTGGGCTAGATGGGCTCTCACAAATCAATCCCAAGTCAGAAATACTATTTAGAGTGACATTTGTCAGTTTCAGAGCTGCGCTGAGCATGCCAGGCAGTTAATCTGCAGGGAAGAGCTGAGAGGACTTGTGAGGCTGCAGATAGCCACCTCTAGGCTGACAGAGCCTATCTCGGCTCTGTCTGTCAGCACGTGTCATCTCTATCTCCCCCTTTTGTACTTTGTATAGCTTGTGTACATTGTAAAAGCTCACATATACACAGGCACACACTGGCAGGAGGACACACACTGATGTGAACAGGAACAGATATTCAGGCACACTTGCCCACAATTTCCATCTCCATTTTTTGCACATGCAAACTCACACAGGCATGTACGCACACACACCAGAAAATCACATACCTGCTGACACATACAGTCCTTACTTAAATACACACAGTGGCTGCCAAGCTCATTAGAAGTTAATATCTCCTGGAGATTTTTCCATTTTAGAAACATGTAGCCAATTGAAAATGGACAGATTAAGCTCTGCTGAATGTAAGCATGAGGCAGAAGCTGTGAGAGAGAGAGATAGAGAGAGAGAGAGAGAGAGAGAGAAGCGTCTGACTTAGACTGTGATTAATTTCAGTTCCTGGGGCCTGGTCCTATCTGCTCCTGTTTACTGTGTGCATCTCTGATAGCATCTGGACAGGAGGGAGACTTAATTGTTGGTGCAGCCTGTAATTCTTTTGGCTCCTGAGATCTGTTGCAAGGACAATGCAAGTATGAATGAGAGCGTCATCTCTTCAATTAATCTCTATTCACATCACATAGATGGAAGAGACCAGACCGTTTCACTTAACACCCATCTGCTTACCTATCTTTAAAGATAAAAAAAAGCACTTGCTTTGTCGATTTCAAGATATGAAGCTGCTTTATATCTTTTTGAAGATGCAAAACAGATATATCTGTTTCATATCTTTAACTATATTTATACTATATGTTTGTTTCAAGATATAAAGTAGATTTATTGTGTAGTTAAGATACAATACATATATATATATATATATATATATATATATGTTTTAGCCTTTATACAAATGATAATGAAATGGTAGCTAGATATAAGGTTGAACAAATGTTAATTTATTGATTAATCAGTCATTTTGATGACCATTTACCTGTTTATTATGCAAAAATGCTAAAGATTCCAGCTCATCAAATATGAGAATATTCTGCATTTCTGTTTTATGTAATCTGAAATTGAATTTCTTTGAAGTTTGATCTGACAAAAACAAGCAATTTGAACACAGCACCATGGACTCTTGGAACTTCCAATTAGCACTATTGTAATATTTTATGACATTTTATAGGCTACATGATTAATAACCTCATTGAAAACACAATCAAACGAAAAGAATCATAGATATTTCCTATTCTATACATCCATGCATGCATGCATTCACACTATACATATACAGACACACACACACACACTTATACACAAGCCAAATGAGCTCACTCGACCCCCTGCCGTGTTCTGATTTAAGAGTAAATGCGGCATCATGTTCCCCGTTGCGATAGTGATGGATAGAACTGCTCCTGCTGCTGCGCATTCCACGTTTCTCAGCTCCAGATTCAGGGTTTAACAGGGGTGCACTTGGGGGCAGCTATAGAGGGGAGTAGGGGAATCACAGGCTCCTCCATCATCTGGTTTACCTCTCAGCGTCTCTCCGCCGCCTTCACACTCTGAATAACGATGCACCACTCCCTCCCTCTGATTACACTCCCCACACAGTGACCCACTGACAGACCACACATCTCCCCCTCCACTGCAGCAATCCACTTATTCCATGTTTATTTTTCACTCTCTGCCTCTTACTTTCTTGCTTGTTTTCAGTGTTCATTTCAGAGAGACACTTTCCATAATAACTATGTATTAAATAAAGCTGCCTTTCCTTTTCAGCATGTGGCATAATAGGGATAAGAGAATGCAGAAGAAAAGCCTGTATTATCACCAGGAAATTCATTGTACGCTGTCCTTACAGACATAGCTGGATATTGCACATTGTCCCTGTTTTCCCCAGCAGTGCAACCGACCCCATCCCAACCCTTACACCCTCATCCCGCCCTTTTCTGCAGACAAGTTTTACAAGACGTGGCTTTTTTGAGCCTTTGTCTAGGCTCATTTCTAATTTATCAGTCACTATTTGTATGAGGCAGAGGTAGGGGTTTAGATTATATTCCGTGGGTGCAGCAGTGTCCTGCAGGCTTGTCAGTGACAGCTCTATTCTGAATTACCAAGTGTTCCCAAGCCCTCAAAGGGAATCTAAAAGAACTGGATTGTCTTCCTCCCAACAGCGGCCATGGCAAACTCCCATCCCTATTCCACGAGGGCAATGACAACTGACTAATAGTAGTCCTAATGGTAGTTCCTTCCACTTGTAGCTATTGTTCCGTGCACACTGTGTGTTTGTGGGAATAGGTGTGTTTTCACTCGAGGAGAAACGCTCCGCTGGGACCATCTTCAAGTTTTGCCAGTAGTAATTGGTACTTAAGATTGGAGTGCTGCTAAGCAACATTAATTGGGGAAACAGTCTCTGTTGGCTCAACCATGACATTACATTTTGTGTGGATGATAGCACTGATATTGGGTTGGAACGTATTTTAACTGTCACTGTCATTTCTTGTATGTTGCTTATTAAATACTTTTCAGTTGTTTTGTAATATGTTTTACATTATGACTTTCTGAAAGTGTTTTTACATGGTTTGGAGACTATTTCCATGACATGTTTTTTGTCGCTGCTAACTTTGTTCCATCATTTAAATTTTTTTTGCAATGTGGTAATTGAGCCAGTGACTTATCCTGTTTTGAGCCATATGCATTACATTTTGCTTCTCATCTCCTTTTTCCTCCAGCACTTACATAGAGTAGTCAATGCATATCGTCTCCAATCTCACACAAGTATTCTGGACTATAACAAGAATAAATAGATAGAGAAATCAATGTGGCCTTCTCCCTTCCCCTTCTCCTCCTACACAGGCTTACAATGTACGGCAGCATAAACTAAGTGTTTTCATCTTCTGTCTGGCTGTGAAGCTTATACTTTCTGATCCTTTTTTGTGTGTGTGTGTGTGTGTGTGTGTGTGTGTGTGTGTGTGTGTGTGTGCGCGTGCGTGCGCGTTTGTGTTTGTTTGTGCTTTAGTGTAATTGTGTGTCTGTCCATGTCTTTACATTGTATGTTGTGTGGAATCTCACCCTTTCAAGTGTATCGACAGCTTGTTTTGCACCGAGTAATTATGGTGCACTCATTATGTCTCTTAAGTGTGTGCCACTGCTCAAACTGTAAAGGGAAAAAAAGCAGTCTAAGCAAGCAGAATAGACAAAAACAAATGAGTACACAAATTAGGCTTCTGCAGTCCTTTATTCTGTTATTCAATATTACCATTTAAGTGTGAAAACCCAATTCAGTGTGACTGGGGACTTGGTTTTCTATTGTAATTTGATTTATAATGGACTGTGGTAGGAAGGGCTTTTCAACCTATATCGCTGTTGTAGTAACCTCCCAGAGAGGTTTGAAGCCACAGGCCAGCACTTTCCACAGTTGAAAATTAATGTTTAAAAAATGGTGCATTTTTCTTTACTCTGCTTAAATAGAAGCCTCACTTTTTAGTTAAATGTACTGCAACACAAAAACTTTGAAATTCAAGACACTGTGTGTGTGTGTGTGTGTGTGTGTGTGTGTGTGGGGGGTGTGTATAGTGTTTGGGGCATTAATCACCCACAGTCCTTCCTTACCTCTGAACCTGCCTTTTAATTGAATCTGCACCTCCTATTCCACTCCTGCCTTTTTTCCTCACCTTCCTCTTCAAATGCTTCCCCTATATGGCCAAAGTGTCCACTGGACCTATACGCGATGATATCGACCAAGTTGATGATTCGTTAGTTTTATGTTGTCCTGTTTTTCTGACTGCCCCGTTTTCTATTTTATCCACGCTCACTTTTCCAAACAACATCACTGTTCAGGAAGTTTTCCTCCCTCAATGTGATGTTCAAATTCAGATTTAAACTTGCCTGCCATGCTTTGTATTCATCTCATTAGGTGCTTTGCTTTTCCAAAGGTCCAATCAATACTGATTTGAAAATAATTTGTTTCAGTGTTTGTCTTTCTTTCTCTGTAAACAGAATGGTGACAAATTGAAGGGAAACCCAGAATAACTGACTGGAAAAGCATAATGAATGCAAATCCTTCCATGCAGTTACCTTGCACGGCAGCTGGATTCTCGCGATATCACAAGATCTCTCGAGAATCGTAGGATTTCTTTGAAAGTGCCTGCCCTTTCCCAAACAGTTTCCAATGACAGTTTCTTAGATGGTTCCGTGTTAACAAAACATCTGGTGCGTCAGGTTATCCATACAGGGCAACAGGGGTAATTGAATGCTTTGATGACTATGAAAATAATGTGAATCATATTTTACAGCCTACACTTATAGGAGATTCAATATAAGGTGTACGAGGTCTGTCAGGACCACTAAAGCTGTTCTTATGTATCGTTGTGGGCCGACAAGAAAACATACTTGCATACATATTTGAAAAAGACAATGTTGCATCTCCGTTTTAAAGGTGCAGTAAGCAATTCTGCACAAAGATTGTTGATATTTGAACTTAACTGCCAAATGAATACAACCCCCTCTTCAGAAGTGTGTGTGTGTGTGTGTGTGTGTGTGTGTGTGTGTGTGTGTGTGTGTGTGTGTGTGTGTGTGTGTGTGTGTGTGTGTGTGTGTGTGTGTGTGTGTGTGTGTGAGAACTGAAGAATCTGCCCGGAGACAGAGAGGATGACGCGTCAAGGGAGAACATAAAAGATTAGGGATATGGTTAGATGAAGGTCACAATTTGAGAGAGATGGAGTGAACCTGAACCCCGGATACCTTTGTCTGTGGCCAAGGAAACTTAGGATCTTTTTGGTGTACCCACACATGTGTATAACTTAAATGCTGGACTTCAGTAAACTTGCTTAACTGAACTCCTTAATCCTTGTGTTCTGGTAAATTTAAGTCCGATGAAAGAAGGTGCAGGAATTAATAAATTGGAGTCAGATTTGACAGGCCTTATTTTAGACATAATTCCCTACAGCCGGCACATTCAAATGCTGCCTTCCCTCCTCCCGCCCCCTACCATCAACTGTCACTGCCTCTTGACGATTGGCTTGAATAGTGTTTAGTGTCTCGTGCACTCCTTTCTGTTTATTTTCCATTTACACAGCCAGGGTTATGTATTAACACAGGATTTCTTCTTCAGCGCACACAGAAAATCGAGAGCTAGGTGACCGTGAGGAGATGTTCACTGATTTTGACAAAACGTGTATTGGATTAACATCACTTAGTATACCTTTAAGGTAGCACACTTTAAAAATCTGCTGAAAAAAAGATGCAAAGGGTGAGTGAAGAAATGAATGAAGTTATGGTCGGAGCAAGAGGCAACATGAATAATGAGTGTGGGTTTTGTGTATAAAACTCTCCAGAGCAATATGGATTATTTAGAGAGAGATGTGCAGGGAAGCTTGTGTGCAGACTCAGCTCGGCTGCCAGGCAGGCAGGTGCCAAACACTTGGGCAGAAAACTTGTTCTGGCAGAAGCAGACAGTGCCACCTCCTCCACATGTCCTTCCCTGACCGCAGCCAATACTGGAGTACGCAGCATCTGGGACTCAACCCACCAGACATAAACACTGTCTCACTTGTCAGACCTGATGCACATGTGATTGACAGCTTCCTTTATGTTTTTAAGTGTATGTATTCAGTAATAATGTCTGATTTTCTATTAATTCATAGAGGCATACAAATGCTTAAGCTTTTTTTTTTTTTTTTTTTACTGCAGTTCAATAAATCTCAAATTGTGTAGCCACATACTGTACAAGTGCTGGCAATTGAATGATTGTGTGCAGGGTTCAGTTCAAATTATACTGTCAAGAGCCTGCGGGCAAGGGTCATGTAAGCAAATGAAAGGAAGTGTTTCACTGCATCAAGACCATGCAAAGTTGTATGTATGAGGAGGGGAGGTTAGGCGGGCAGACAGGGCCTGAGGCTGTCTGACCCCAGGATCGGGTCGTTAGATCCAAACCAGTCAGAGAAAATGTAACGGAACTAATAATGACGGATCCTTCTGACCTCGAGCTCTCAGCCTCGCAGGCGAGAGCAAGAGAGATGACTTAGCCTTGACTCAAATGGTCAGTTGTGGAGAATGTTTGAATATACAGCCAGCTTCCTAATGAGCATCCTAATGAGGCACTGACAGGACTTTTGTCTCTTACTGTGCTGTTGTTCAGTCAATAATCGACTGTGACAGAGGGAGAAGACCCAATGACTTAGGGAGAGACTTGCCAAAAACTGATTCATTGAACGATAAACTTTTCTTCATCTCAGCGTTTTTACTCATATTAGCAGCTTGCGCGATGCAAAATATGACTCAGTCATTGAATATGATATATATTCAAATTGTTCAGACAGGCGCATTGTGCTGGTGCCTCATGCAATGCAGGCATTTCCATCCCCGCTGACAGAGTTATTGTGCTCTGTTGTCACAGATCTAATTATCTGTTTTCAAAGCTTTGCACTTCATGATTTTTCTCCCAGCTTATTGTTTTTTTGGTAACCCACTCCTCCCGGTTGCGTGACTGTACCATTAAGTGTTGTCTTTACGGGTTTAGTCGTAACTAAGCATCTGCCGTGTATCTGATGCACAGCATGGGCATTCGCAACCACAAATCAAGTTCCAGCAGGACTTAAAATAAATGAGGCTCAATCTAACCCGTGGAGATCACATTTAGTACTTGCAGTGTGTTTGTTTGTTTGTTTGTTTGTCTGATGTTACACAGCAGTGATAATTAGTACCAATCCTTGCTTTGATGGTTTCATTTGGTTAACTTTTCACAGTCCGAATCGCAGCCTAATAACCAAATGCAGGTGTCTTCTCTTTATTTTCTCCACAGTGGTCAAGGCCGGCTCACTGGGGTCCACATATTAAAGACAGACTGTAAGAATTGCCTCCTACTTCTCATTACATGTTCTTGGAGGCAAACTTTTCTCTTTGCCATAATTGCTTACAGCTTTGCCTAGCTGCGGTGTAGATGGAGAGAAGCGGTTGAGGTTTCTGACCACTGACAATCTTGACAGCGTGAAAGCTCTGTTAGCCTATTAGCTGTGTTTGTAGAAATGAAACGGCTGTATCAAATGCTCTTCTGTCCTGTCTACGGTGGACGCCTGGAGACTTGAGAAACACACGCTCAGTACTGTTAGCTTACAACCAAATAGCTTCTCTTCCATCATACTGTCCTGCCATCTCCCTCCTCTTCCATGTGCCAAGAGATGGTGCTTTAGGCCAGGGCTGACAAACCGGCATCATTATTTTAGCTTTAGCGTCTGCCCACGCTCTGCCTCTCATTCATTTCACAGCTAGCCTCGAAGGCCCAGAGGGAGAGATGGATCATGTGGGCGAGAAAGAGAGTCCCATCGAAAGGGAGGTCTCTTCGTCTGTGATTCTACCCTTTCCCACTTCTTCTTTTACCTTCTCTCTCCGCAATCATCCCCATCTACTGCTCCCTCATGGTTTACCGAATTGCATGATGCCATTTGGAGGACTCCTGCTAGTACAGAAAGAAGCAGAGAGGGATAAAGAATTGGGATGTTTCAAAGTTTCAAGTTAAGCTCACCTAGTAGGTAAGTCAAAAAGGAGACTGTTGGAGTCAGTGTGATTCGCTACTTTTTCAAACAAATGCTCTGTGTTAGCTATTTACTGTGTTTCACGCAGTCAGTGCATTCATGCACTTCACAGCTCAAGGTTCCTTCCACACAGAGTGACGCAAATAGGTTCATAGACAGAAACATCAAAAGAAAACCCAACTCTGTGTGCTAGTGGAAACGCTTGCCAAATGCAAGTGGACACATTTAGCAATCGAGTGCAGTGAATGTCACCGGAGTGTCACAGGAGTAAGCGTGGGCAGGAATGAGAAAGGACAGGGCACAGCAGGCGGAGCCTTTTAAATCTAGCGGTGAAGTCTGAATCATTTGCTTTTTAATGGCAATCATAACTCATTGTGCACTTGTAATGTGTTCCACATTAACAGTGTGGGAGCTGGCTGTGGCTCATCTGTGCCTAATGCGCTATAGCTACAGGCTAAGAGCGCTCATCAAACACTTTTCAACTATCACTTCCTCCTCTTAAAGTCTTTTGTTTACTTTGTGCACTCCTCACGCCCACACTGCAGTGAAACTTCGTAAGGCCCGAGACACGTCTCGCAGTGTATGGTTTCGGCTCCAAGTCTCTTGAGACCACAGTTACCTATATTTAGCCATTAGAGGTTATATTTGCTCATTATTTTGTGAGAGCAGTGCAGTGAAGTCTCACTTGTCAGGGAGCAGAGCACCTTCTGATGCTAATGAGGTGATCCTGTGGCCATGTCTATAGGCCATATCCCAGATAAGTGTCAGTCTGGGTGTAAACCTTTGTGCTTTCGCTCTACTGGAGGCATCCAAAGTCTAGGAATAGAAGCAGCACAGGTGAAGCTTTGCAACAATGCAGAGCTCAGAATGAGAGGCACTGTTTGTGTCAAAGGAATGATAGATAATGATGGATGTGCCTGGATAGAGATGCTAGCCTGTAGAGATTGAGCCAAGACAATGACGCTATGCAACCACAGACATATATCAGTAGGTTGCCTGCATACAAACTGGTCGCACCAATCCGAAGCATCTGGGGCAAAAACCTTCATTTGATTTCTTCCACTTCACATCTCGAATGCATGTTTCATTGATTGGATGTACTTGTGAGGACTATAGGTGGCATGCTATATAATGACACATACATACATACACACAGTACATAAAAAAAACACTCCTACCCTGACCATGTTTCACCCACACTGGCACCAACACCCAGTTCAGTCCTCCCCTCCAGGGTTAAAGAACCACCCCTTCACTCTCTCCATGCTTGTTTGCCTGAAGCGTGCAAGGATTAGCTAAAGCGATTATCACAAGCTTTTGCGGTTTTGTGAAGATGAATCATGGTAATGCTACACAGCGAAGCACCTCATACATTTCTAAACCCCTCTACTTGGTTTGTGATTTTACAAACTCATGAGGAACCATTTGGCTTTGCCTCACTAAGTCAGGTGGAGGTGAGTCAACTCTGGCCAAAATGGCATCCCTCTGCCAGCCTCCTTCAGCCCCCAGCTTCTGTGATTCTCTCCCCATGCTCTGTGTGTGTGTGTGTGTGTGTGTGTGTGTGTGTGTGTGTGTGTGTGTGTGTGTGTGTGTGTGTGTGTGTGAGTGTGTGTGTGTGTGTGCTAGGGCTAAGAAATTTGAAAAAAAATATCTAATTGTGATTGTTTTGACTGATATTGCAATTGCCATATGATTCTCGATATTGAAGGGGTCACAATATTGAAGGGAATCATCATTTTTGCATCATTATTCTCATTTTATTGAAAGATAAATATAATTTTTTGCGAGGATCTGTTCCAAACAGTGACTAGTTCATATTGCGATTTCGAAAACATATTGATTTATTGTTCAGCCCTACTTTATGCACACATGTCTGACCTCGCACACATTTCTAAAAATCATTTACAGTGCAGTACACAAAGATATGCTTAGAAATATTGCTGCAAGTATACGATACACTTACACACAGCACATACACGTATATTGCCTGACACTTTGACAGACTAATGTTCAAAGTATTTTACTCTTCTACATCCCAGATTTTCAATACAACATTACAGCTTTGTAATAACATGTTTGACTCTGTTTCACTCAGTCAAATCAAGCTATCACACGTCCTATGGGGACAACTTGCCTTTGGCAATCTTTGCCATCGCTACAATGCTGAATATCACTACAGCATGATCGCCTAGGGGCTTTCTGACTTCCAAGTGCCATATGCTTTTTTAATATTATGATTGCATAGTTACTTAAAACTTTATTCCATTTCCTCTGGGTCTTCTTCTACAATGAAGTTATTTTTCCTCTTCCTTTTTCCTCATCCTTTTTCCTCTTCCTTTTTCCTCTGCTCATAGTTCAAACTACACATTAGCACCTCTCCTGCAGATGGTGTGGTCTAATTGTGCAGGCTTTTTGCTGTTCTGCAACCTCCCTCCCTCCAGGCCATCTTCCAGGCTGAACAGATGATCACGGCCTCTGGTCTCTCTCCCCGGCTCAAAAGGCTCTGGAGGATGTTCTCATTAACAGGACTTGTCAGAGCAACCTGCTAGCACTGCTAATTTATTTCCCCCGTACACACAAAACATACCATAAGCAGACGACACACACACATGCACACACAGACACACACACACACACACACACACAGTAAACCCACACTGATGCATATGTGTACTGTATATCCCTCACACAAACATAGAGACACACACTTGCCCTCCTCTCATAAAAGCCCACACACACTGCATAGCCTCTCCAATAGCACTCCAGGGCCTTCTCCTGCTAAATTGCACAACAATTAGCTGCAATGACAGTTAGTGCCATCTCTGACACTCTGACAAATGATATACGTGCATTTGCATATGTGTTTGTTTGTGTGTACTGGAGGATTTGTTTTTGGGAGGTAGGGGAGATGGTTGTGTCTGTGTGTGTGTACCTCTGGGAGCCTTTCTCTGCCAGCCTCCTTCAGCCCCCAGCTTCTGTGATTCTCTCCCTATGCTCTGTGTGTCAGCGTGTGCGTGTGCGTGCGTGTGTTTGAGAGAGGTTTTAAGGGTGTTTGCCAGTGTATAGGTGTTACCTGACAGGCTCGTCATATCAGTGTGTGCACCTTATCAACCGTTGCAGTAAAGCGTTTGTATTTCACACTTTTACCCACAGGAGAGATATTTGGACCGTTCAACCTGTGTGTGTTTGACACACACATACGCATTCACGTGGACACACACACACACACACACACACACGCAAACACACTCAGCTCTGTCATTCTTTGGGCTATTCCCTGTTATTGTCTATAAGCCCTAAGACACATTTAGCTGACAGTTTTAAGACCCATCTGTCACTTCTCTGTAAAGGCTGCTCATTCAGCTCCACAAGAAGGTTGAGAGCTGCAACATAATAGAAAAACATCATGTACTCACACACATAATGAAACAGATGCCCTCAGGAAGATGATGTTAATAATCATCAGTGACTAATGTTTTTCCTTTAGCTTGCTCGATGACACTATAATCTAGTTTACAGGTTTATACACACACAAAAACAATCCTGTATATACTCACGGATGTACCCACACACCCTCAGGTTAACTTTGTCATTTGTTTAATCATAGTATCTTACCACAATTAGAGGTATGAATTTATAAGTCAACTCCACTGATTTTACACATCCAAGTCTGTTTACAGGGTCTTGAGTACTAATGCATATGTGGATAAAGTTGTATAAATCCTTTTGTGGCTCAAAAGAGTTGCCTGGAATCTGATAAACTGTCTCAAGTGATGTGTCTTGAGTCAGCATCGATTGGGGCTGAAGACTAAAGACTGAAGTTTTAAATGAAAAAAGAAAGAGTTCGAAAGAGGTGAGCTTACCAGAGATATACTGTACCCCCCTTGAGGCTAGGGTCTCAAGGCTACATTACCTGCTCCTAGCATAACACACCTGAAAATAACAGCATCTCTGGTGAATTTTGATTCTTTAAAAAAAAAAAAAAAAAACTATCCATAGTGAGTCAAACAATGTTATAGGAGTGCAATGCTAAATCAGTGAAGTACTCTTTCATGTCAACCCCATTCACCAGACAAGAATGTTAATTTTGAATTTTGAGCAAGTGTGCAAATATGGTTAGGGGTAGGTAACACAAAACACTAGGAATTGAGGTTATGGAAAGATTGTTCCAGCATTGACATTGAACTGTTGGCAATGGATGGAACAGCCGTGAGTTGCAAAATCATCTAATATGGGCTCAGTTCCAACTAAAGAAAGTGTATCTAACAGACATTTCAGCTACATTAGCAATGGCATTCAGTGGCTCATTTTTAATTAGTTTATAAGTTATTATTTATGTTATTTTTTTATTAAGTTTAAGTGGTTTATACAGGAGCAGTCATCTTTTTTGAAAAAGTAACGTTTCAACCAGTTCTAACCGTCAAAACTGGGAAATCGATCCTACTCGTTCTTGGAGTCATGTCACTGATTTGGCCGTTTGTTGAACTTTCAGCTCATTTCCTAACTCAATGAAACTTCAGAGCCACTAATTGCATGGTTCAGCCATCATAGTCCATCATCAGCCCGGAATTTAAGGGATCACAGCCTGATGGCTATCTTTCAAGGAAAAAAAAGAAGCTATATAACCTCTTACTACTGAAAAACCATGTTCCTTATCCTCCACACAGATTGTGTAATTACATGTATGTTTTTCCACGGTTTGAAGGCTAGAGGGAATTCTCTGGTTTACGCTCTGACCCCTACAATTGGAAAAACAGAACTTTTTTTTTTTTTTTTTTTTTTTTTTTGATGGAGAGATGTTGATTAGATTTGAGAAATACAGCCTGTATTTCCTCCAGCAGTTGGGGAAAGCAATTTTGTGCTCTTTGCTTCCTTGGGGAAGCTTGAGAAAACAATATGAAAATGATTTCTTTTTCTTTACAACACGCATATTTGATGCTTGCAGGCAAACACTGAAATAAAGGCAAAGTTGAAGCCTTTGTTTTTTATGGCCTGTACTAAGCTGCCTTTTTTATACTAGTGTATCTGTATTTTCCTTCCTGTGTGACAGAGAATATAAAGCAATGCAGTAGTTGGTGTAGTGGATAGGGACTGGGTGGTGACTGGGAGCTGTTCCAGAAGAGGTGGATAGATAGAACGGTTGGAGAGGAAAAGACACACACACACACACACACACACACACACACACACACACACACACACACAGAGGCACTGACATTGAGATTGCTGTCCTAGACGTGGCACCTGAATCTTGGTGGCTCTTGAGCGTAGACTGAGCAGACAAAAGGGGTGGAATAAGGTTAGCAAAATTAGAATGCATGAAAGCAAACCCAAATCTTGCAGAGCCTGACTTGATGCAAATTGCAGACGGCAGCAGTCCCTCTCAGAGTAAACTGTACACTCTCAAAGACAAGATGGCCATCACCCCTTCTCAGTCTTACTCCAGCCTATATCAACACCACCTCCAACATTATGTCTTATACCTCAAGAGCCATGAGCAGTCCTGCAGACGCCAGACCATGTTACACAAACACACACATTCAGACCTCAGTCTGCTGCACAAGTCCTGGTCGGACTGCATCAGATCACTTGCTGCAGGGCTTTGGGCATTGGAGAAAAGTTGTACATACAGTACAGTAATGATAAAAAATCTAGGCCAAGGCTTAGATATACTGTATGTTTCAAATCCGTCATTGAATTTGTAGGCTATCGATCCAGAAAAACTCATTGAGCCGCAACCACCAGAGCATTTTACAGCTTATTTCTTTCCCCTTATAACCACAGAAAGGAAGGGAAAAGGCCAAATGACTGCTGTGAAGGAATGAGAGGAGTATAGGGACATGAGCTGTGGTTGGCTGTGTAAATACCTTTTGTGTGTGTGTGTTTGTGTGTGTGTGTGTGTGTGTGTGTGTTTGTGTGTGTGTGTGTGTGTGTGTGTGTGTGTGTGTGTGTGTGTTGCTGTACAGCATAGACCACTACAGTGAAGAAAGTTGGGGAAGTTTGTGCTTACTTTCATACTGCTGTTATTTCATCTTCTCTTTTTCTACAAAAGGGGCTTTTCTTTTCCTGGGAGAGGCTTTATTCTACCTGATCCCTCTCTATCTTTCACTGCATTCTCTCCTAATCACCACTAAAGCCAGCCCTAATTGCCAAAAGACATGATTTTCCCTCCTTTTCTCATTCTCTCTCTTTTTATGCTGTCTCACTCTTTTTCCGTCTTTCTTCCATTGTTCATATCTCACCACAAACACACAGTGCAGACGAGAAGAAGTGGGGAATGGCGTTTTAATAAAAACAATACATAATGAAGCAAATATGAGTGGATTGATTAAGCTGGAGGTGTAGCTACATCATGATAGCTACAGAAATGGTGTGCCTATGGCAATGGTTCATGTAAAACACTTCCTATAGTAGTATAGTAGTATAATAGTTTTAGTATTTTAAGTTAATAGTATTTTAAGTTAATAGTATTTGTGTTATTTTGGTTACAGGCATTTGTAGGCATTGTGTGTTCATATACAGTATGGTTTTACCATATATTCTTTCCTGAGTCATACAGGTAGTAACACACTGTGATTGTTTGGAGTTCTGAATATTAGCTCAGGCAACAGTTCAGTTCCCCTTGCTGGGAGAGATGGCTGAGAATTGATGAAGGCCAATCAAGCACTTCTGTGCTTGTTTAGAGGAATACTAATCAGGCATTAGAGACATGCTGATTAGTCAACAACAATGTCTGTGTGGTCTTTGTGATTGGCCTCTGTGAATGCGTATGAATGTGTGTCCTTGTGCATTATTGATTTGTGAGCTTAAACATTCTTGTGTATGCATGCACTCTGGCATACGGTACTTGCATACTGCAATACATACCACTAATACACGAGGGCCTTCAACATAGATTCTTGGCACAATTATGAATTAATGTATATTCCCCCTACAATCAGCCTGCTTACTTAACTCTTTAGTTCAAGTTCTTTATTGTCATCTACATAACAATTGCAGGGAAGCAGTCATTGGCAATGAGAATCTGATATTGGGCTCCCTCCAATAATGCTCATTTAAAGTGACTATATGTAACTTTTACACCTTTCTGTTTAATGTTTCTTCTGATGATCATAAATGACCTTTAACAGCAAACTAGACTAACAGTGAAAAGAATGCTATTTTTATATAGTTTTTATTAATGCCTCTGCCCAGGTGTGATTTTTCACACAGTCACAAAATGATTTACAGCAGGTAGACGGCGCTACAGAGCACACATTCTGAAGGGTCACAGATTTCATTGTAACACCGGAAAAGCCTGTGTTGTGAGTATGCAGGTGAAAGGTAGCAGGAGATTTCTTATTATAGGCCTAATTGTATTTTAATTTTATTTTAGAAGTTATCTGCTGTAGTTATGGCTGATAGCCTACTGGGGCGGCAACTAAAAGCTTAAAGGGAAAGTGAAAGACAATAAATCTAAGACATAAAATAGTGCAATAGAGATAAAATATATCCATATATAAAAATGAAATAAAATATATTTGTGCTAGACGGTAATTGCAAACTAATTGTAGATATTTGTTTGTATGTGCTGTTTTTTTATTTTTATTGTTTTCTGTCATTTATGTATTTCTCCACATGATTTATATATGCAAGACCCAAATATGTCTGTTACCTAGTGGTGTCTTGTAATCCTGTGTGGGATGTTTGGCATTACACAGAAATAAAATAAAACTAACAGACAGAGATGTAAACAGGTTATAAAACCGTAAGTAAAAGTATTTAATGGTTAAGTGACAATAGAGTTCAAAATCTTAGGGCCTGCGGGATGAAGCTGTCTCTGAGCCTGGTGATGCTGGACCGGATGCTGTGGTACCGTCTGGCAGAAGGCAGCAGGCACAACAGTTAGTGGCGGAGGTGATTGGGGTCCCTGATAATCCTGTTGGCCCTCTTCCTGCACTGTAGGGTGTAGAGGTCCTCCATGGATGGCAGCACCGTCCTTGTGATGTGCTAAGCAGTTTTCACCACCCTCTGTGGAGCCTTAGGGTTGAGGGCTGTGCGGCTGATGCAGCCAGTCAGGATACTTTCAACGGCGCACCTGTAGATATTGCAGAGTATTCTTGAGGCCATGTTAAAGTCAGGGACATTTCCTTCCTTCCTTCTGTAGTGAAGATTAAGAAAACTTCCACCTACAGTGTCTATCACCTTCTTGCAGCCTAGGACATTTAAAAAAACAAAACGGTTAGAATGTATCCTTTTAAGCCTAACTGCTTCCCTAAACTGAGTTCTGATGTTGATTGGTTTTTTTGGTTTTACAGAGTCGAAAGTTTGGACAACTGACACATAAATCGGAAAGCTGAACTCAAAGTATGTGTACAGACACAAATAATTAAGTCTGTTACTAACCAGCAGTGTGCATGCCAAGTCTCCAGCAGCTCTGAGATCAGCCAGCCTGTTAGCACTAGTCGACCCCCTTCCAAGGCTATTCAGCCCCAGTTGCAGCAGCCCCTTGATTAGCCATCCATCAGCGCCTCAGCTTTGGGAAAGCCAATCTAGATTCACAGGTAGGCTAATAATTTATTTTACATAAAATGTTTAGTGTGGATCTTTTTAATCAGAATCATTTGAAAAGTTGGCTAGCAAGTGATAGTACTAATTTCATACTAATTAAAAGTGCCTTACACCATTTCAAGTGACTTTAAATTAAACAGATTTGACTTTGCACTGCAATTTATAGATATTATACTTAATCCATATTAAAAACAAGTCAGGGGATATATTATATATATATATATATATATATATATATATATATATATATATATATATATATATATATATATATATATATATAAAAACAGCACCATGCTGTCCATGCACAGCATCTTTTTATGAGAGAGATCTTTAAAATAAACCCAGATGTTTTGAGGAGGTGTATGACCTTCACACTTGCATGAGTGGCCACAGATTTACAAAACAGTGCACATGCATTCTGCTATAGGTACCTTTGTGTTTGACGTAAGCCCTTTCTTGTTTCTGAGCACTTGTCTCATTCATTCGGTTAAAATTTAATGTGGTACACCAGAAATAGCAGATAGGATTTCTAGGAAACCAACAGAGGTGTTTTGGGATAAGAAGTTGCCACGCTCCATCTGCAGCCTGCCATTTTGGATTTTCGCCCAGAGAAAGCAGAGCAGTGAAGTAAAGTGTACTGGTGTTCAACCAAACAAAAACACAGAGTAAAGCTGCTTAATTTTACATAAGACACCACAGGCCATCCATATCCAGGACACACACAACTCTACATTCACTTTATGGTACACAGTCCACTGCAGTAGAACAGCGTTGCTGTATAAGCAAGGCTGGGAAAGTTTAGAGGAAAAGAAACAGGGAAACAACAAAGTTGTTACAAATGCAAAACAAGAATGAAAGAATGCCCAGAATGAAAGCATCATTTTTTTAAAGCTAATGAGATACTGTAGCACTTTTTTTCTCACTCCCATTCACGATGAAAATTCAGCTTATGCCTACAAACAATCTTTTTTCCCCTTGCAAGTTCTCTATTTCCTCCCAACAAAATAAAACCTCTTTCAGTCTCTCTCACCGCTGAACAGTGAAACAGCAAAGTTGTGAAGCTGTGATTAACATTAGCCATCACATTTTTGTGTGGGTCTGTGGGTAAGACTAAAAAAAAACTGATGAGTAGCTTTTATACTTTCATACATTTGTACTTTGTATTATATGTATGATCTCTGGTTCTTTCCATAAAAAGGCTCTGTGTCCAGCATTCCTTCTCATGTTTGTGTTGAGCATTTTTGTAATGTGAGCTGGTCACTGCCACCCTGCATTTGTATGTGTATGGAAAGGATGGAGGGATGAGCCAGTCTCTATGATTAGCTTTAATGAACCAGCTCCCTGATGGCATTCTAACATTGCACCCTTCCATCACACGTTTGTCTCCCTTCATAGTCTATCATTAGGAGACGGTGGACCTGGCTCTGTTTAGCCAGGCCCAGCCCACTGCAGAGCTCCGCTCCACTCTGATTAGACTGCACACTCCCCATGGTGCTTCTGATCAGCAGCCGTACACGTCTCCCACCATCCCTCTCTTCAACCAGCCCTCTGTTTCCATCTCTCTGAGCTCCATCGCTCTCTCTTTGTCGCTCTTTTGCTCTCTCTTTCTCTCCTTTTTCGTTCTATCCATCTATCCATCTGTCCCTATCTCTCGGGAGGCCAGCCCAATTAACCTGTTTAAACAGCCATCTGAGCATCCCCTCCATTCCAATGTGGCTGTGTGAGAGAGAGCCAGTTCACTGAGCCAGGATCCCAGAGCCAGGCTCCCATCCGCTGTCCTACCCAGCCTCCTCCACCTCACCTCCCATTCCTCTCTGCTGCACCTCATCATCTTCATTCTACACTTTCTACTTCCTCTTGTCTTGTCCTTAATGGGTCTGATTGTAGCAAAGACTAGGGCTAGTTAGAGTGGTTTATTTACTGTTTTTTTTTTAGGGCAGGGTGACATCTGATGCGTTCAATGTACCATACTTTGAACAATTCAAACGGCTGCAGCTATAAACTCTGCTGCCTCTGGAGATCTTCACTCTAGCAACTGTCATCTGCCTATGAGCTTTTTCGCCTTTTCCCTTTCTCCTCTTTAATGGTCTTTTATTCATTTCCCTGTCTCTCTGATTGCCACCTCCGCATGATCTCCATCCTTTCATCAATCTCTCTCTCTCTCTCTCTCTCTCTCTCTCATGCCCTTCCCTTCTCCCCCCTCTCCTCTCACTTTCACTCTTGAGCTTTCTCTCTCTCCCCTGACTGTATCCCTTTCTCACTTCCCTTTCAACACTTGTCACCTACTTCCTGTCAGGCTGTCCAGAGAACACCACAAGAAGGTCACAACTCTTTTCAGCGTTGCTCTCCTCCTTGTCCTTGTCTTGTTGGAGGGAGAAGGGAACTTTAATTAGAAAAGTGTGGATAGATGTGAAGATGTGATTTTGGGTGTGATATCATCCAGGCAACACACAAAGCACCATTGAATTGCCTTCCAAGCAGTGGTGAAATCATGGAATATATTTCTTCCCTCTGTGGGAACGCACATAGCATGCTAGCTTTTGTAACATTTCTAGGGTGTGACTGCTCGCATTGACCACACACTGCAGAAGTGCTGGCCTGGCTGCTTGGCGTGTTATTTGCCAGATCAATGCACAACCTGGGCCCACTGTTTTATACGACTTGTTAATGTGCAGCACTGTGCCGTTGGGCTTCATTGTTGGCCGGTTTTATAATCTCTCTTATAGCTATTGGAGTATTGTGTGTGTGTGTGGTGTGTGTGTGTGTGTGTGTGTGTGTGTGTGTGTGTGTGTGTGTGTGTCTGTGTGTGTCTGTGTCTGTGTGTGTGTTGGTGGAGGGGTAACATTGGCACTGTCTTTTTCTTTAATTGGTGCATGAACAAGACCCTCTGGGTACTCTTCGTGCAGCCTGTCACTCCATTTGTGTGTGGGTATTGGTGCAGTTAGTTCAGCTTGTCATTGCTGAGACATGCAGGCAATCAATAAATGCCTACACACACACACACACACACACACACACACACACACACAGGGACGGATTATGCACCTACAGCGTATACTACTACATATTAGTGCTGTCACAGTTAACTCGCAATTAATCTCACATTTTTATCTTTTGGTCCCATTATTTTTTTTTTCTCATTTTAATGCTTGGAAAAGTGGATCGGCTTGCTTTGTGCTTTTGTTGCCTGGCTTTGACGAGGGGGCGGAGAATTCCCATCAGCTGTGTGCTTGGCCATCAAGTGGTATTTCAGACTGGACGTGCTGCGATGATAGCTCAGTTTACAACAAAACACACAGATCACTTTGGTCTTGTCAATGGAACCATTTGGCAACTTTTTAAAAGTAAACTTACCCATTACCGATTCAGAATCTTATTGGCATCCATTTTGAGCAGCATTTTCCAGCATGTGAAAAAAACTACAGTTTGCTAGGCCAAAAAGAACGTTAATCTCGCAATAAAAAAATTGACGCCGTTAAAATGGGTTTGCGTCAACGCCGTTAATAACGCGTTTAACTGACAGCACTACTACATATACTACTCCTACTTGTTTATTGGCTCATCAATTTTGGCTTTAGCAGATTTTCACTGAATTTCTTTTTTTTTCCTCAAACAAACAGCGAGCAGCATATTTAATTACCACAAAAGAGATCATGGCGACGCTATTTTCTTTTTCTATTTCCTCATTAATGCCTCTAAGCAGAAAAAAGTGATGAATTAAGAAATAAAATGGGATACAGACCTTATTGTATTATCTTTGACAAACAAGGTGAGATATAAAACTTCGCCAGTCGCCAGTCCATCACGGGGCTGTTACACATAGACACACACACACACACACACACACACACACACACACACACACACACACACACACACACACACACACACACACACACACACACACACACACACGTTACCCAGCACCTCTCTGCCATGAGGTCCTAACCACTGCAGCCACCTTTGTAATTCAAGTACAGAATGTCTGTGCTGAAAATTGTTTTAAAAAATCTTATTTTCACTCCAATGTACGTAGTATTGTAATTAAGACCCAGACGCATGTGCTTTCTTTAATATGGTTGAATATACCCCGCTCGATTAGCCTTCCCCTCAGTGTAAAGCCTTAGCCCATAGGCCTCTCCCAGCCATGACCGCAGCACTGCTGCACTGGTGGCTGCATGCCTAGCTCAGAGAGAGACAACATAATAATTGGAGGACAGTGAGAGAAGGGACAACAGACCACCCGCCGCCTGTGTTTTTTTCACTGTTTGACAGTTTTCACAGATATGAGGACTTAGAAATAAAGCATGCTTTGATTTTTGACTTTCTTATTGTTATTATAATCAGGCAGCCTTCCAAAACTCTGTTTGCACAGACACATGTTTGCCAACTGGTGTGTTTGTTATTGTCACTCACCACCTCCCAAATCTAATCTTTGAGAAAAAACAAACAATGGTAAAATAATTAGACAAAAAGGAAAGAGAATGTAAATAGAAAACAGCAAGCAGGCTTTTTTTTTAGGGGTTTGTTTATGGCAGAAATGTTCAGCTACACAAAGAGAGAAACAGTTTGATAAACAGCAGAGGATTTCTGCCTCTTGTGTTGATGTGATCCATCTCTATGTCCTGTCTAGACCAAGACACTTGTGCAGCACCTGTTACACTCAGTGTTGTTGAAGAGCTGCCCCCTCTGACTCAGCTCTGAGTGGCTGTCTGGACATCTGGCCTTAGTAGGGTACTGGCATGATCACAGGCATATTTAGTGCCAGACAGGACAAAAACCTGGATTTACTCACAGTTTACTTTCTGTAATGGAAGCCTTGTTTCAGCTGTTGTAGAGACGTGGGAAGAGAGGAAGAGAAGATACAGCAGTGAGTTACTTCATCTACATCTACTGTTTCCTACAATATGCCGTCTAGACATTGTAATCCCCGAGAGGAAAGGCTGCGGGTGCCATGAGGGAGGAAGGAGATGAGGATGGGAGGCCAGTATGGGCTACAGTTGTCTGTGACTGACCTTCTCATCTTATCATGAACTGTGTGAGAGTCTCAAATGAGATCAAACACAAGAGTGCACTGGCAACGCAGAAAGCTTCATACTGAGCTGATGGAAACAGTTCCATCTTAATGTGATAGAAAAAAAGTATTTAATGTCTACACTGGAGAGCACAAAACTCGAGAGATTTTTTTTTCCCTGTCTTGACCTTCTTCTGATTACTTCTCTGTCTGTGTATGGTTTTGTTTCTGGAGTATCATATCTCCTACTTATTGTATTGTTTGTAATTTTCAGTTTGGAAGGAGGTAATACGGACATTTTTTATATCTCAAGCTAATTTGCTGCATATTAGCCACAGTTTCCAATGAATAGTTTGTGTAAAGTGCAATGAGGCTCTGATGTCCCTGCTCATACAAATTGCTATTTGGGGTCATTTCATTTTCTGTTTGAGTAACACTATTATTCCTCTCAATGCAATCAGAGCCCTGTTTTCTATGGTTATGTACAGTATGTGGTATGTGGCCAAATTATCCACAGCTCCCTGTTCAGATGCACCAATCATAGCTGGGGGGTGTCTAACTGCATGTCAATCACTGCTCATGCACACACATTCATTCTCCCTTGTGGGGGGAGGGGCTTAGGAGACCGTTTTGTGCTTTAGCAGAAAGGGGGGAGGGACTGAGAAGTTGTCAATGTTCAAATTGTTTGGCTAAGTCCTGGATCTTCGCAATCAGCACCTTTTAATTTCTTGACATGGTGTTTTTTCCGGTGATTTTGTGGGCGCATTTCTCCCCATCTTTTTCCACTACACATTCCGTTTTCTTTTCCACTAATGAAAGTTTCCAAATGTCATTTCTTCTTTCTCTCCCAAAGACGAACCTCGGCTGGCCGGCCATCGGACTCTTTCTCTGTGTCAGACTTAATTTTGTTTGTTGTCGTTTACACAACACCGCAGCTGCATCTTCTAAATAATGCCGTGGGTGGGGCTTGAGGAAGTGTCTGCGCAGTGCGACCTGATGCAGCCCCTGAAGTGAGACACAGGAAACAGAAATACTGCAAAATAATAATAATAAAGCGACTAAACAAGACGAAATAACGTAACCTCTCGTCTCGTTTTGGTCAACGAAAATGAAGAGACATTTTAGCATAGTTTTTATTTTGTAAACCACATTTAGTCTCATTTTTATTCGTTGAGAATATTGCATTATACATTTAATTAGTCATCATCACCAGCATTTACGTTGCGTCTCGTTTTCATCACGTGATAAAGGTTCGTTGACGACAATATTTAGTCATAATTTGACGAAAAGCAACACTACCCCTGACCGTGGTTGCCAGAAAACATCATTGTCGTTTTGGAACAAGCTTTGTCAGCTTGGCATTTCACCTTGCTATATTTGCATCTTTTTGCCGCTGTGTTCCCCATTTTTTGTCTTGCATAATATGCCTTTAAGCCATTCAGCGCGATGGTGCTGTGTTGTGATAAGTACTGCATAATGCTCGCGGTTTTCATATAAGTCATATCCCTGTAAACACACAGTGTAAAAAAGAAGAGGATGAGACGGCCTGGGCGGCAATCATGGTGAAGGCAGATGACCTCATGGCTGAGAGCTGAGTCGAGCTGCCAGAGATAACTGGAGAAAGAGCGATTTGGCCTTCAGATTAAAAGCTTAAAGCATAGTTTTTGTCACTTGGGGGGGAAAAACATACTGCTTTTATGCTACAACACTAGTGGAATTAATATTTCCTGACGAAACGGTACAATTTCTATTGTTTGTATTTATGGATTATATTTACTGCTTTTGCGAAAGAGGCTGAACATTTGATTGGTATGAGATGCTTGCAGTGACAGGGCACGGACTGACCCTGTGATTCAGTATGCAGTGTTGGGAGTAACGCGTTACAAAAGTAACGCAATTACAGTAATGTATTCCTTTTTGCTGTAATGCAGTAATATAATGCATTAGTAATTCAATTTCGGTAATATTATACCCGTTACAATCTCAGTAACGCGAGTTACAACGCATTTTAATGCAACATTTAGTGGTGTTTTTTTTTTTTAAAGAATTCCCCAACACCGGGTAACATTTCTTCACAGGAAAAAGAAAGCCGTGAGTGTTATTTCCTGTTGCAGTATTCGATGGTTGAGATGACTACAGAGACAGATACATTGCGTGATGGACATTATTTTCAGGAGTTATTACGCTGCGTTGAAGCAAGCTGTCATGTCACTGTTCCCGTGGACAGAGCCAGAACCAGAGACGGTACAGACAACATCTGTGTCCCAACAGGTGACTGTATGTCAGCACGGACAGCAGTGTGTCTGAGCTGCTGACAGATATGGGGGAATTAATGTTTAGGCTTGCTACACGTAAATACCATCGCATTTTATCAGCCGTGGAAAGTAACTATACCGTACTTCAACTGTAAGGTACTTTTAACTGAATATTTTCATTTTCTCCTACTTGTATGTTTTACTTCTCTATTGTTATAGCTTTATTACTTTGCATATTCATATTAATTATACAAAATATTATGAATAATCTATGATGTATTAAAGTGGATAAAGATGAGACTTTGTTGATCCAGTGGTAAAATTCACAAGCTACCTGCCAAGTCAAACTTACACTGTTATTTTGGTGAAAGTAACTCAAAAGTAATGCAAAAGTAGTGTAACGCATTACAATTCAGAGGCCATAATATTGTAATATAACTAATTACTCTCAAATGACAGTAACTAGTAATCTATAATGTATTACATTTTGGAAGTAACTTGCCCAACACTGTCAGTATATATGGTAAGGTGCTCTATGAGAGTGTGTGTCATGGTGTTAGTGCAAATAAGTCCAGTAGTGCAAGGATAAAGTCTAGAGACCAGCATTAAATATGGACAATATAAGAGAATAATGTAAACATAGTAATATAAACAGTATAGCAGTGCAAGGATAAAGTTTAAAAAAGACAGCATTAAATATGGGCATTATAGGCATTAAGCATTAAATATGGGCATTATAAGGGAATAAAGTAGACAGTAGGATAGACACAAATCAACAGTCAATGTTAGAGGTTTGAAGTAATAGGGTTACAGTCTTGTCTGTAATTGTAGTTAATTACTTGACATCCTGCTTGGTCCACCTACAAATGTTTTGACCTATAATTAATGGAGACTAATGGGGCGATTCACCAGTGTCAAACCAAGCACAATGATACAATCTCTCTAAGCTGCCAATCTACTATCTACAAGTGTAGTGTGTGTGTGTGTGTGTGTGTGTGTGTGTGTGTGTGTGTGTGTGTGTGTGTGTGTGTGTGTGTGTGTGTGTGTGTGTGTGTGTGTGTGTGTTTGCATGTCTGTGAGTGACAGCAGCAGTTTCAACTGCTACATGACAAGACAATACATGCTCTAACGAATAGTATATTAAATCTTCTCAATTCTCTTGTCTACAGTGAAGTTCAGTGACTGCATGGGGAATGAAGCTGTGGTTTTCCAGAGCAGTGACCCTTTCTTCAGCGTGCAGACAGACGGGTCCATCTTTGCCCAGGGAGAGGGAGCCAGCCTGGACGAACCTGTCCAGTTTAAACTGACAGCAAGTGGTCCACACACACATGTCTGGGAGACTGTTGTCCAACTGGCCCTAATTGACTCACCATCATCTCAACAAAATGAAAACGAGGTGAGTTTTACTCTTACTGAGATCAAGCACAGACACGCAAATATCATGCTTCAAATTTCAATTATCATCCCAAGAGTTTCTTCTTCATATCAAATTTCCTCCAGTGGTCTGGTGACAGCAACAGCCAAGAATCAGGTCAAAATTCCCTGGGGTTTTAGAGAGAGATGGAGGGAGGGAGAGAGACACTGGAGCAAAAAGAAGTAGCACATGGCTGAAAGTGATAGAATCACACTGCCACAGGGGGAGAGTATGATTCCCCTCAGACATAAGCTGTTATTGGAAAACATCCTGTGCCTTGGATACCCCAGGGGTCCTTGACTCCTTCCTCCTCTATTTAAAAGCTGTCAGAGGTCAGGCGAGGACTGAACAGCCTGCGCTCAGCCATCCCCCATGACTACAGCACCACAAGGCAAGATCTGATTGTCAATATCAGCACAAGTGTTAATCAGATTAGGTAACGACAACACACATGATGAGGGGCCGTGTTCTAGACATCTCATGCAGGAGGTGGCAGTGGGGATGAAGTTCCTGACAACATCACATCTAGCTGAGGCAGATGTATCACTTACGAGACATACTGACCTAAATGGATCCACTAAGTCTTGGTTGGCAAACTTGGTTTTTGGTAGGAACCAGCTGTCACTTACTGGCCATAGAAACACGCTAAAATGTTGTTGCAGCTTAAAACTGTATGTGAAAATAATTGACAGTATTCTAGAACAATATTCTTGAAGCATCTATATATATATATATATATATATATATATAGCAATGGATAAAATGACTGTAATGTGAAAGGGGTTGCTTTTATTGACAAGCTCACAGAATTATAGTATCACCCGACTCAGCAGTTCCTATTAGCTCTACAGAGCGTTATAGCTTTTTTTTTTTTAGCTCATGTCATTACCGGCAGTTGTTTTCTGTGAAAAATCTCTAAAAAAAACATTTTACACTACCTGCCTAGCCCCAGCATCCAGACAAAGTTAGCGACTAACTGGAGAACTTCATTTAGCAGCTAAAGAGACAGATATTTTTCAGAATGAATTTTGGGCTTACATATCAGGTGGCCATAAACACGACTCCAAACGATAGACAATATGTAAATGTTGTGTTTATACCTTGTTTTCGCTGCCCCCTGTCATTTCAGAAATAAACATTTTCCTCCAATGTTACTAGTTAGTGTAACATTAAAGAAAATTCATGGCTGAAGTTTAGAATGCAAATAAACTTTAATTTGCATTACCTACTCATTCCAATTCAGGCTGACGGGTGGCTGCATCTCATTTACACTTGGCCAGAAGGCAGCAAAACCTCTTCATAGGTTGTCACTTTATTGCAGTGCTAAACCAGATACACAGGCAAATACACTTGACACTTGAATGTGTCTCACTGTTCCAAAAGTTTAACTTTTTTAAGTATTTAGATTTTGAAAAAGAATGAACGGCGCAAAGTCAGTTAGAGAATCATCAAGACAAATAGGGAGGCAGAGTGGGACATTGGCCTACGAAGGATCTATCAGTGGGAGTGGGTGGAAAGATGAATATATATATATATATACAGACAGACGAACAATTAGAAAGCGAGACAGGGCCAGAGGTCAGAAATACACCACACATAGGAACATGTATGCAGCGCGAGCAGGAAGCAGGGCGCTAAAACAAAATGTGATGTTTCATTATGGAAATGGCGCTTTGTGGCGTGCTCGGTTGAATAATAACTTCCAGATGTCTGGGTAGCCAGGGGCTGGCTGATATCAAAGCGTGCAGGGTTTTGGGGAGGCAGTGGCATGGAGGGGAAGAGCTGGGACCACCGCCAGCTGGCTAAGGCTGATGGCACCAGGGCTGGGGGGCCCCATCCATTTCACACTCAGTGGCTCCTGTTCACATAGCGTTAGTGTGCGTAAGCGTGTGTGTCAGGTATGTGTGCGAGAATGTTATTTTTCTTTTTTTTCGTGAGAGATTATGTCGGATCAAGTGTGAATTATGCAAATTGTGCGTACAATTTTAATTTCTGTGTATGGTCTGTGTGTGGTTGTGTCTTTGTTTAGGGCATAAAGTGTCTTAGATTGATTAGACTATATACAGTAGGTTTTATCGGAGCGAAGTGCAGGGTTGCATGTAAAAGAGTTTATGCCGTCCTTTGTGTTGGATCAAGGGAAATAACACACCCTTTATATCCCTGCAATCTGTGAAGCTGTTAAAACCTCTGAAATGTGACTCCAGTTTGCTTCCGCTCCTTATCGTTCATCTTTCATAATAGTTTGAATATGTGCGCAGACATCTCCGCTTAACCTGTCTTTTAATCAATTTCGTCACCTTCCTGTACTTTCTCTCTTTTTGTGTGAGTGTGAATAAGAAAGAGTGAATCAGAGCTGCAGGGTTTGATCAAAATTACACCATGGCTTGAGAAAAGCCCACTTAAGCCTTTTGCAGCAGTGATGGGCACAGCTCTTTCTCTTTCTCTCTTTTTCTCTCCATCTTTTTCTCTTTACATCTCTCCTCGGGGAACTCACTAGTACCTGTTAGCATGTGTAGATAAAAGGATTTGGAGCATGACTTATTTAGGCACATCTGCTTCTGACAACCCTTCTCCTCATCCCCCTCATTCCATCCCAAACGTCTCGCCCCACCTCTGCCTCCCCACATCGCACTGGTGGGATGTGGGGCAACCATCCCCTGCAGTAACCCCAGCTAAGTCTTCCTCTCTCTGAAGAATAAAAATATATTTGTTCAGACCCAGCTCACATCTGTCTCATCCCGCTCTGATGACAAACCCTGTTTGTGCATACAGGCATGTTGCACTTGGCAGTGGTTGGTCTCCTGAATATCGACTGAATGCAAAGGATCATGTGCATGTTTCAGTGAACTTGTCACACAGTACAGCGAACATGTAATTTAGCAACATGTGTGTTTGGACAGCTAGTCTGTCTCTTATACAAACTGCCAACACAGTCTGTTTCAGAGGCTTTAGGTCCATCAGTGGCCAAAAGAAGATCTGCCGCTTTCTCTCAACTAATAATTAGAGACAGAAATAATTTGAACATGCTTTATTTAAGTGGCAATGCCACATTTTTATCATAGGTTCATACTGTACTTAACTAATAAAACAGATTGTATTGAATGTTATGGAAATTTGTATTTTACTGCACTGATGATGTTTTGTTTGTACATCAATACATCATTTAAGCACTTTAAACGCTTCCTGACTGTGTTAGGCTAAAAGGTGAGATTACAAGTTAATTTTTGATGTTGGAAATAGTAGTTGACAAAACTTTTCATATACTTTCTTACAGTGAATATATTTAAAGCTGCTATTCTCAATATATTTATATTCCGACCTGGATCAAATGACTAAGTGTATGTAAAAGGTTGCTCTCGTAGTGACATACCCACAGATAATTATTACTCAGCTCTGTGGCATTTTATAACAGTTTTAGTTTTGGTTATATAGCTCGCAACTGTAGTGTTTTGGTTCACTCTCACTGCCCTCATCAGCATTGTTTCCAGATGCAGGCAGCTGTTTATAGCAAAGAATCTTCTATATACCCACTGTACGCTACTTGCCGGAACCAAAAAGAATACAGACATAGTTCTCGACTAGCTGGTTGAACATACTGGAGCATTTAGCAACTAAAGGGACAGATATTTCCCTCAGGAGTTGGTGGAGACCAAAGTAAAGCTAAAAGAATTAATGCTGATTTACATTTATCAGGTGTACGTAAACACAACGAAATTAATGCTCTGCTTGCTCATGTCTGCTTGACATGTAAATAGATAACTACAGCTTGTTTCCGTTGCGCCCAAGTGACCAAAAAAAGTATATTTTGGGAGTCAACATTTTGTAGGTGGTAGAATCAAGATTTTTCAAACCCCAATGCCCATACAGAGCAGCAAATCCCGTCTTTCTTTCAGCTTAATACCACATGCATTTAACCTGCGTAACCACTTCTCCTTCTCCAATGTTACTGAAAGTGCCCTGAGATGCACAGTATGTGATATCTGAAATGTAACGCCTGGTTGATGAAACCAAATATGACACTTAGCCGATGCCCCTCTACACACACACGCACACACACACACACACACACACACACACACACACACACACACACACACACACACACACACACACACACATACATACATACCATATGCCAGGTTGTTTGACACATTTCCTTTAAAGAAGCCTTAAAAGCTTTTCTCCTGGGCGTCCATCTAATGAAGTCTGCCTTAAAAGCATTGTTTCCGTTGGCAAATACAAGCCAACCCTCTGAGGGATGTTGACCAGGCAAGAAACAAAAAGAGATATAGAGAAAATACTTTTTATAGACTGTGTTGAACAGGACCCCTAAACTTTCAATATGTGCCAGAAGCCACTGCCATCTTCTAACACTGTAGCCTGCTCCTGTATTTTATTTTTATTCTCAAATGTCAACTGCTGGGGAGGAACTGCAGGGCTACATATTGCACAGAAGTAATATAAAATGAAAAATTGGAGGTGGTATTAAAAACACTAGCCTCTTATTATGTAAATGTATGGTGATTGAACCTCTTTCCCTTATGCTCCCGAATTCACAAGCCCAGATTTTTCTTATGCTCTGACATGAACAACCTCCCACCCACACACAGAGCAAGCACATATATCCTTCACTTTCTGCCTGCCCTGTTTTCTTTACTGTAATGACACTGAACAGTTTTCTCTATCATCTCTGGTAAGTTGTTTCCAATTGTTTTAGTTTTCCCCCCACACCTTGTTTGCATTACCACTTATTCTCTTTGTGTAACACAGTACTGTTAGGGTGCACAGTTACTCCAGGGCTACTAGAGTCTTCAGTTTGTGCGCTACCCTTATCCAGCATTTCATTAAAACCAGACACAAAATCAAATACATTGGCTACTCCCTTGGCCAACAAGAAAAGAAGCCTTAAGGCTAAACAGATGTATAGTCACAGCATTTGTGATTACTAAAGTTTTACTGGTAAAGATGAAAATAAAAAGATGTAAGCAGCAGACCTGTGGTTCGACCGTATCCAATGTATTACCCATAAATTAAAATCTGTTAATATTTTTACCTTTTACACACTTTTCTTACCTGTGAGAACCCAACTATTCACTCCAAAATCAAAATGACATATTTTCCCTCTTACCTACTATTTATTAATCTAGATTATTCTGGTGTGAGTTGCCCAGTTTTGAGGATGTCTGCATTTTTTCAAATATAATGTAACTAGATGGCACTCAGCTTGTGCTCAAAGTGCCGAAAAACTCAACAATGTATCATGACCCAGTTACTCAAGATAATCCACAGACTTTGTTGTGAGTGGTTTCCTCTCACACTGTAACGAGCAGTAGCCTCTCAGCATGCTTCCTTCTGCGCAGTGATACAGTTGGCGGGTATAGTTATAAAATATAAAATAATTCCTATATGAAACTGCTCACAACCAGGTCTGTAGATTATCTTGAGAAACCACGTCATGATTTCTGGAAAGAGCCATTGCTGTTGAGTTTTTTAAAATGTTTATACTTTTTCCAATTTATTTTTTTGGCGCTTTGAGCACCACAAGTCAAGTGCCATCTAGTTCCATTTTATTTGAGAGAAGGAAGACATCTCTAAAGACGATATCTCCAACCCTGGGCAACTCACACCAAAACAATCTATTCAGTCACTTTTGATAAATAGCACTACAGATAAGGGGGAAAAAAAATGTATTTTTGATTAAAGAAGTAAACTTTTTTTAAGGCTGGTTCGATGCCCTTTTCTCTATTTTATCCTCAAATTTCATATGCAGTTAGATACTTTTTAACGTTTGACTTTTACTTTTATAGTCTTGTGTACATAGAGCACCCATGCAGGAGAGAGTAAACTGCTGCTATCATTGGGCCCCCCTGTTTAAATAAAGGTTGAGTGAATGAATGAATGAAAGACGTTTATTGGGGCCTGCTGGGAGGAGTCTTTGGTAGGTAAAGCTCTGTGCTGTTGTTTCACCTTGGGTGCACCATCAGCCTAACACAGCTCAGTGCAGGAGGAATCACTGTTATTGAGACAAGCTGTCAAGACCCACTGACTCGGAGGAGAGACGGAGAAAAACAATAACACTGCCAGAGAAGGGCAAGGGGGAGCACGGGAGCGAGGGATAGCTCAGGGGAACATGATTGAGACACAGTGCAACTGATGCATAGCTTCAGCAATGATGTTCATGACTGAATTCTTGACATGTTATCACTAACCCTGAGATAGGTTGGTAAACTATGCATAGAACAACTCTCCAGATTGCCAATTTAATATACCTTCAGATCACGTATGTATAGCAGACCCTGGGACATTAAGCATGTCATAGTTAAAAAGTAAGCCTTGAGCTGGGGATGGAGGCTATGAAACCTTGCCATAGATGCGTCGATATTTGTAAGAAGCAACTGCAACATATCTGATTATCTGCATTCGGGTGCCTAGACCTGGGGTGCAGAATTGAAGGTCTCTTACTGTATTTTCAATGATTTGTGTATGCTTCTACCTACTTTGGATGCATTTGTAATGAAGGATAATCTCTGCAGTTCACCTTCATGTGTTTTGTAGTATTTCCACATTGGGACATTCATTTAGATATGTCTGATAGCTTCAGCATTTGATGTAGCTCTTCTGACTCTTGAGTGAGTTAATGATCATGAGGAGATTGAAAATGGGCTCCTTTCAAGTTCTTTATTTGAGCATCTTTCAAAAAGACAGATTTGTGGTGGCCATTTCTCTCTGCCTGCAAAGGAGATGTATGATGGGAGAATACTGAATGAGTTAATAGGCTTTTTATATCTGGTGTCCATAAGTCCATAGTTTATGGTCTCTTCCACATATGCACATATACACATGCACATACAAACCCACAGATACAAAGGATTCACAGAGACAGTACATGTGTGTGTGTGTGCTCACACTTTACAGCTCAGTCCTGCACAGGCCTGATGCATGATGACACAAATGAACTAGATACGATGATAAACAGACATCATTTAATACATTGTTTTTGTTGCTTATATGGCACACTGCAGAAAATAGATTTTATGCTTTTGGAAATATCAGTTAACTAGTTATCAACACATAGGCAAACAGTGGTAAATAGGATGGGATTTTGTAGATATTAAAACAGGTGATTTGTTCATGTCTAGTTTGCTTAGAGAGCATGTAAGCTTGTAAATTGTATTGAGTTTATATTTTCTTATTGTAATGAATTTACTAATTGCTGTGTAGTTTTAAATGGTAAGATTATTAAAACATCAAGTATATGCCTTTTGTTCAGCTCTTGGTCTATTTTGAAAATCTCCTAACCAGCGCCATTGCACACAATAGTCTATTTAATACATACTTTCATTTAAAATCTGCCTTTGTTACAGAATCCTTTTTTTTCTTTTTCTTACTAATTTTTTGTTAAATCACGTTGATGTAATTAACATGGATTTATTAGGAGTTTATCATCAGACTTTATGAGAGCCCAAAATATGGATAAAGAAAAATAATTCCGTAAAATCCTCATCCTATAAGATGCAAAATTTTCTTTTTTTCCTTAGGAATACAATGCACCAATGTAGCTTAGGTCAGCAGTGGACAAATTGCATTTGGTCTGTCAAAGACTTCAGCCATGTGATGATTCCAGTGCGTTTTCCTGTATAAAGGTCACAAAGGCCCAGCATTGTGTTTCTCAAACGTTAAAGTATGTTCACACGTCATGCACCTGCCACATTTTGCTCTGATACTAGTATGCTATGAAGTGTTGTTGTTGGAAAATACTCTACATACAGGAGCAGTATAATAATAATAATAATAATAATAATAATAATAATGTTATTTATATAGCACTTTTCAAGCATTAAGCTTCTGCTATCCAGATTAAAAGATTTACAGGATATGAATTAGGAATCAGAAACCCATGTAAGCCCCACCCTCCCCCCCCATGATGTACAACAATTTGAAGAAGCAGCAATTTATAAAACCGTTAAAGTGCAAGATAGAATATCAATAACAGAAACATGTAAGGAAATGCATGTAAAAACACTTAAATGATAATACAAATCGAGCATAATTCAATTCAAATAAAACCATAAAAAAGTAGTAAAAAGAGGAATTAATGCAGTGTTGCGAGAATGTAAGAGAAAACATAGTTAAGTGTAGGCCATCTTGTAAAAATAAGTTTTAAGGAGGCGTTTAAAAGCTGCAGTGGAGTCAGCCGATCTCACACTGAGAGGAAGGCTGTTCCAAAGCCGAGGGACCGTAACCGAAAAACGCACGGTCACCCTGGTTCCTGGTTGGTGGAATAGCTAAACGATTTTGATCAGCTGATCATAGGGGCCTGACTGGGCTATAAGGGGTTAAAAGTTCTTTAATGTAATCTGGAGCCAGACCATGGGTGGCTTTGTATGTAATTAATACATTTAAAAACGTTTTAAAACGTATTCTAAACTTAATGGGCAACCAGTGCAGTGATGCTTAGATTGGAGTGATATGACAGAGCCTCCTAGACTTAGTTAATAATCTGGCTGCTGAGTTCTGGATAAGTTGCAGTTGTGAGACTGAGTGGGAGTTTGGTAGCGCGTGAATGGCCTTGTTCTGGTTGTAAAGCTTCCTAGTCGTCATTTTGGTGCAGAAGGACTAACTGGTAGCAAACGAGAGAGCTACTGAGTCAGCGATTGAGTAATCTTGTGAGTGAGTGAAAGAGTGAATTAGTGTGCAGAGGATCCACAGCACTTTGCTTCCATACCGAAGCAACATCATGCATTCTCTTCAGCTATAGTAATGACAGAATAACTGTACGTTACAGAAACAAATAATAGACGAATGCGTGTGTGTTGCACACGTGGCACCACAATGACAAAAGGAAGACTGCCTTTTATGATGGAGACTGAGGAGCCAGAACCTGAAAGGAGCCTTTCAAAACTATCTTTACTGCAGTTGTTGTTATAACACATTTGCTTTTGTATATATAGTAATACTTTTAGACAGCAAGGAGATGGGATTTGTATTTGCCACTGCCATCTGAGCTACCACCAAGGCAACCATGGATTATCCTACGTTCATGTATATTAGTTGGCTACACTTACTGTCTGGAAAAATGTATTCACTAACATAATGAAAAAAAAAATTCACTGGAATGAACAACAACAAAGATTTTAAATACATCTGTTTAACCTGATTAACAATACTGAACTGTTTTTCTTGTTCTTTGAATTTCTGCTTTGAGACAGAAAAGACTTGGGCATCACACCAGTTGCTGTTATCATTAACAGCTCATCCAGCCTCCTAAACAAAGCCTTGTGTTGTCTTAAAGGTCACAAAGGAAGAGGGGAAAGTCGCTGAGAGAAAAGAAGGGAAGGACGAGTCCCAAGCACCACCTTCGGTCATCATGTTCTCAGGGTCCGGTCGGAACAGCTCCAAGGGCCTACGGAGGCAGAAGAGGGACTGGGTGATCCCACCAATCAACGTGGCAGAAAATTCTCGAGGACCGTTCCCTCAGATGCTCGTCAGCGTAAGTGACGGCTTTGATGGGCTGCATCACTGATTTGTTCTGAATTTACAGCTGGAATTTCTTGAGGGCACTTCGCGGCAAACGCTGATTGGGGGTGTGTTATCGACGGTGATACAGAACAGAAATACATTAGCATAACCCATTTGTCCTCCATATTCTCACAGATGATTACGTTGGGTTCCCCTGGTGTAATTATAGCCACAAACGTGTAAGGTATTTAAACAGCCCTGATTGGCCCTGAGACGTTTTCCCTTCAGACACAGGGCAGGCTCCAAAACAGATAAGCAGCTAAACTCTCCTACAGTGGAAAGTCCATTGGGTTTACAGTCAAACAGATGATTATTTCTCCTCCTTTTTTCCCTTTATCACACCATTTCAGAAAGGTTGCCTGAAGTTCAATACTATTTAAATAGCTCATTTATAACAATACAATTTGTCATGGAATCTTTACTGAAGTCATAACTCTGGGCCTACTGTGAGATATAAGGAGAGAGTATCAAAAGCAGCTATTCCCAGGCCCAAAAGAGCAGGACAGTAGTTCATCCCCTATGCCCCAATGTGGGCATGATGTTTTAAACTTAGATGAATCAGAGGTAATAACATGAACAATAAACTGCATCTTTGTTAAGAACCGGGAATATACAAATAGTGGTGAACCTTAGCTGTTTGTGCCTAATCATTATTCAATGCACCTTCCCTCATTTAGCATTCAAGATTTGAATGTGGCTCCCGTCACTGCAAATTAGATGTCTGCAAAACTGTTAGTTTTCGTGAGTACAAAATTTAAACAACAACATTGGTGAGGGTTGGAGGTCGAGCCTGTACAAGCGTGTTGGAGAAAAACGAAACATGAATGAAGAAACGTTTGTGTAAATGTGTTGTTGTGCAAAGGCTCGAGCTGCAGAGTGCTTAAAATTCAGATATTCTGTCACAACAGAATGCGCAGTTCGTCTCTCTCATAGCAAATCGCTAGACTCTAAGCTTGTGGTGTGCGCGGTAATTCATCAAAAAACATCATTCCAGTAGACTGCTGCTTCATTCCCTGCACCCACTTTCCTTTTCTCTTTATCTGGGATATCTAGCCATCAGCTTTTCCTCGCTGTTTACAAAACTCTAACAGTTTATCTCTTTTGGGTCTAAAATTGTGCAAAAGAAGCATTTTTTTCTTTGTATCTGTTCTTTGTTTTTCTACCAGGTTTTATCCGATCCCCAGGGAAAAGCCTGGGGAGCTGCTTGAAGGAAACTTTCTTTTATGCTCCCTTTTTTTCAGTGAAACAAAAACTATCAAGTCAACGAGGGGAGAGTTTGTAAGTCTTTGTTTTGGAGTTGGAGTGCTTCTTTAGCTGGAGTGTGTCCCATCAGCCTGGCACAGTGTGGCACTCTTGTCCAAATCCACTGAGCCCTTCAGTAGTGCTACACCAGCCATGAAATGGTCAGACAGTTCTGCTGTTTCCATGAGCTAGTCAGGACCAGAGAGAAACAGAGGAGATGGGGCAGGGCGAAAAGGAGAGGGTATCAAAGGAACATTTGGAAGTATAGTTTGCAGCCAAACACAATCCACTTTGTGCAGTAAATAAATCCGTCAGGGGCTGGTGGATTCAGACTCTGAACGCTCCACTCTCAGCAATCCACTGGAGCAGAGGAGAAGTGATGCGTGTTGATGCCTCTGTTGGGCTCTCAGGCTCCCGTCTTTCTCTTTAATGATGACTGGAGGGCAGGCAGGGCCATACTGAGAACTAGAGATTTTAACAAGGAGACAGCTCGAGGGAGTGGATGGCATGGGAATGATTTTGCCATACTTCTTGTTCATGTGTTTTGCATTTGTTTCATTACCCTCAGTCCAGGGTTAATGCAAAGACTGTATAAGTGAAGACAAAACATCTGGATTGCCCCGTGGTGGCTGGTTGCAGTATAGGTCATAAGCCCCGCCCCCTCCATGTTAGCGGATGGCACATGGGCCAAACAAAAAAATCAAAGTACATGTCACATACAGTACATTTTTACCAAAGATGGTTTATGTCACTTGAGGTACTTCTTATCATCCTGATGTTTGTTCAAGTGTTAATTTTATGATAGGTTTGCTTTTTATTAGTTTTTTGATGCTATAAAAATGGGGTGAAACATCATTATTGGCAGCTGGGATTGAGTCGCGATTGGTCTGGTGGGTGTATGGGCGGGACTTCCATACCATAGCTCCCTTGCCTGCTTCACTTTTGTACAGCGAGAGGAAGTGGAGACGCATCGTCCATCTTTATAAACAGTCTATGCTCAGTCAGAACCCACTCAAGTCTTATGTGGAAGATGTTGCAACCGAGCTTACTGTCTTTCTATCTCTCCTCTCCTCTCCTGTCTCTCTCCAACTGTGCCATTACTCAGTGCTCTTAGTGCTGTGGCTGTGTGATGACTCTCCTAATGGCCTGTGAAGTCAGTCCCTTTCCTAATGGGCTGTTCTGTCATCCTGCGCAGCACTGAGTGACATGCAGGCAGCGGCCTTCCCCACCATCCCGCCGCTTTTCTCCCTGCCCTGACCAAGTTGCCATCAGTTGGACAGGCGGGGTGACAGCAGCCCTCACCTGTATCTCCGCAGGTCTGCAGCACTGTCACTTTGATCAGGCCAGCACAGGATCAGGCAGGTGTCAGGACAGAGGCCCTACTGACTGGCCTCTGAGCTCGCAGCCTGACATGGCTCGAGGGAAATGTTGACTGCTTAGGTAAAGTCTTGGCAGAACTGTACTCCCATTGCTCTCTAAAGTCAAGACGGTGTCAGAGCTCAATGGGATGTTATTGACTGCTTTTTATTAATAGCAGCGCTGAAATAATTGCTCCAGCATTTCACACTCTCCCACTGTACATCAAGTAGTGTAGTGCGCATGGTGTAACTCTGTGGCTTAATATTAGACCTTAAGAAGCCTCTGGTGCGACAGAGTTGATTAAGTTGGTATTAGCATCACAGATCCCCTCAGCAGTGCTGTGCTTCTTTACAACCAGAGGGGAAAACTGTACTCAATCATCAAAATACCTGCTTGAATTAAAGTACAAAAGTATCTACTGAACAAACAATTTAAGTAGTGAGTAACTTAGT